>NC_092860.1:105691254-105757854 GCF_032062135.1 Pyxicephalus adspersus | reverse complement strand
AATATTTTACTACAGTATTTGGTTCAGAATCTTTTTTTTCTAGATTTTCCTCCTTTAAAATTGGGTGCGTCTTATAGGCCGGAGCGTCTTATACGCCGAAAAATACGGTATATTTTATTGCCTGTCCCTTTATACAGTAAGGACCTGCACTATAACACATTTTAAAAGAGGAACTTTAGTTCTGATTTAAACTTTAAACTTTCACAGCTCACATGAAATCATTATAGACATTACACAAGATGAATAGAAATGAACCAAATACATCTTTTTTGCTGCTTATGATTACAAATATAAGGGTGATATAAGGGTGAGGAGTTCCTGAGGTATTTAGTAGAATTATAATTTTTATTGTTGGTTGTCTATGTTACTTTCTATATGTGTTTTATTATCTCATGTGTGAATGTCCATTAAAATGATATATATATAATTGCCAAACAAGCCATGTTATAATTTGTTATGATTAAAATGCTGTTTCTATTTCATTTTTTAGACTGTAGTTTTCTATAATTGTTTTTAAAAATTTGAATGTCACTTCTTTGTGATACAACCTGGAGACATTCTGTTTCAAGGCCATCACCTTAGAAGTCTACACAATTCTGGCATGCCACGAAATAGCAGTATTATCTTCGGTAGGACACAGTTTTAAATTCATTCCATTTTAAAGTACTGCAGCTTTTCTGCAGAGATACAGATCACATTTCAGGCATCCAATGCAGAAGGATTGACATCTGTAGTGCACACTTTTTAAATGTATCTCCTTTTAAATATAGCAAGTTATCTTTTTTAAACATCACTTTTCAGACCTGCCCTTCAATAGAAGTGCCATCCTTGGTGATTCACAGCCTAGCCTTTTCTGACATATTGAAAAGTATCCATATTGAAGATCATTTTTCAGCAATCCCTGAATGAGAGTGTCATATTTGGTGTGATACTGTTCAGCCCATGCTAAAATATTACAGACTATCTTTATTTCAACACTCAAATACCTTATGGGGACCCAAACCACTTTCATATTGTCTGCTTTATCATATTTGGAGAGATACTCTCTTGTGATCATTCCTTTTCATATTAAATGAAAGTTCCAGCCCCTAGTGGGGGGTGGTATAGCTTACTACATATTGATATTGTACAAGGACTGCAATAGACTAGTGGTTCCTTGAAGAATAAGGACCTAACAAGAGGCTTACTGCTTTACCAGACATACATATCAGTGGCATATCTTGAGCAGCCCATCTATAAAACAAATAGCATATACGTAATCATATGATATAAAGCAATAACCACCGTTTAAAAATTGATATATGCCATCATACTGAGCGTGGTTGCATATGTGACATAATAATATTTCTCATCTAAAAAACTGAATATATAGCTCAAGCAATATGATGTAAACATTTGTACACACTCATGAGTAAAAAAATTATTTATAATATCATTTTAAATCGAATACAATACCCATCACAATTATTTTGGATGACATATTTCAGCATGTTAGCCAGGTATTTAACAGATATTTCACAAATAATTGAAATATCTTGTTGATGTTAAGAATGTCACATATATAGCTCGAGCAGTCATTATATCATTACATATCATTATCATTATAATTTTTTATGTATTCTAAAACTCAATGATAGACAGATGATCCTATTGTCATCTAGGCAGCACCCACAATCAAAAGGGTTGGCCACAGTCTTGAACACCCCAGTAAACTTTATAGGAATATTGAATGCATTAATAGAATGTTGGTACGGATAATGCCTAATCTTGCAAATGTGACTTAAAACTAAATATATCATTTAAACCTGGGGAAGAAGTGGCTTTTAATTCAAAAATCTATCGGGCCTCATTTTGGAGTAATGCTTTATCTACATCACCTTCTCTCACGTGGTCATGAACCCTATCTAGAATCAGGAACCCTAATACAGTTGTATCTGATTTGTGGTGAAGCAACATGTCTCACTAATGGCTGGGTCAAAGATCCAAATTGTTTTTTGTTATACAGATGCTCATTGATCCATTGACGCAATTGGTGCGCAGTTTTACCTACATAATATGAACTGTATATGCAGAGAACATATTATTATGAGTGTGTTGCAGACACTAAAATGAAATTATATTTGATATAGTTTTTAGGATCATGGTACCTATACTTTACTATACTTTAAACCACCCGAGTCTTCTTTTCCTGGATTCTCTCACCCCCTCTAAAGTACTGATTTATCAGATTAAATATTATATCAAGCTACATATGTAAGTGTATAGTTATGTGTTGGCAATTGTTAAACAAATTTCTTTATTAGGTCAATTCATTGCTGTAATAGTTGAATGCAAATGAATTTGTCTGTTCTAGACAATTAAAGGTGTTTCTCTTAATGAAGCAAAATGTGTGAAATGAGGAATGTGGAACACAGTAGGAGTAAAACAATGTAACATCATGGTCATGCTATTTTAAAGTTTTTAATTTTTGTGCAATTTTTTGATTGTATATTTAAGGGTATAAACTTTTTACATATGTACAGTGCCTTAAAAGTCCCACCTGTTTGTTTGAATGTACATTTCTGCAAAATAACGTAAATGCTGAAATACAAGCCTAATTTCAGGTTAGATGCAGATAGTGAGACTACAATTGGAGGGTTACCTTTGGTGAAATATGTGTAAATATGATCCCAGCATTCATAGGTCGGGCAAGGGAGAACATAAAATTGTGTTCACACTTCAAAGGGCCTATTGCTGGCGGCTAAATGGCTTGACTGGCCACAAGCCACCAGATCTGTTGCATATAACGGGCCTGAATTATTAAAGCTCCCAAAGGCTTGAGAGGATACACTTTCATCATTGAAGCGGGGTGATCTAGCTACCTGAAGTTTTCAGCAGAAGCTCAGGTAGGTGTGTGTTTAGTGTACAGTGTTTAGGTAAAATGTGTGAGTGCGCCATAACTATAACTAGGGGCAGTGGGGTACCCAGATTGCAACAGTGGCAGCAATTGTTGCTTCTCTATGTCTTTCTTCTAGAGAGAAGGGGCAGCCAAAGTTTTTCTGCAGGCCCCTATATCCCTTAGTACAGCAGTCTCATTATAACACTGAAATACAAGTCACATTTCAAGCATACCCTGCAATAGGAGTATCATCTTTAATGAAATCTTCTTCTAAGTGTCTGCAGCTTTTCTCATCAAACACTGCAACGGTGATGGATAAAAACTGCTGAATCTCCCATTCAGAAACATATCTGGCAAAACACACGGCATAGTAAACAGCAATTTCTGGATATGTACATTATAAAAAGATATGGTAAAAAATTTTTCAATGTATATTGGATTGCTTTGTCCCCAACAAAACTGACAAACTTTTAAGGTAAACTTTAAGTATACTGGTAATATAAAAATTTTCTGCAAATAACAAACCTTTTTATTTCAGTATTTAGTGTACTTAGTTTATTTAGCTTTAAAAGGAGGGATTCATCTCTCAAAACAGACCATTGGGAGCAATGATCAATGGTGATTTCTAATATTAACATTTAACAGTGTTGGTAGTGTGATGTATAAAACACAAAAGACTTAGATTTCCATGAAGAGGGTGTTTATTGGAAATATTTTACACTTCTAGTACAAAATGAAAGCCATATATTAAGAGGATCTAAAACATGATATCAAGAGAACACATAGAGGGGATGTATAGAGGGAAATGCCACTCTGCACAAGAAAAGTGCACTGCTGCTTAAATAAACATTAAAAAAATCTATTATATTGGTAACATTCACTCCCAGACTTTCAAGCATAGTCAGGCAAAATGGCTGTTCACTTTGGAGAAATGGGTATGCTCTGTAACAATGTGTCACAGTACACAAGGCCTGTAGGTGCATGATTGTGTTCCCTAGTTTATGAGATTTGCTGTTCTGGAATGTTTACCAATGGCTGAATGGGCAATGCATTCATTATGAACTGGGCACACAGTGTGGTTTGGTTCATTTCATAAAGGAAAAAACTTGGTAGGTGCAATCCCCTACATCAATCTTTGAATCTCAATAAATTAAATTCTGCCATAGCTAGCCACACTTCATTGGGATTGCTAGAATGTTTCTAAATGTATAAAATATACAATTACAGTTTAAAACATCTTTATTTATTAATCTTACCTTAATGAATTTAGTACCATAGTGAAAACTTCTCTATTGCCTTGCAATTTTATCATGTCCTGAAATAAGCATTTACATAGCTATCCTAACTGTAAAGTAAAACTTCCCATCATTAAAATAAATCCACTATGCCCATGAAAGTGTTCTTATTACTAAAACTCTGGCTATAACTGTAACAAATATTGCTACCTGTTTCCCCACTGTAATTTGTGCTCAACAATTCACAATTCCACTCAAAATGACTATTTCAGGGTTTTTAAAAGTATTGGAAAATTGATTTCCAATAGCTTCTATCTCTCAGAAACCATATTAGTGATATATCTCTGCCTTAGTCCCTGCACACCCACAGAATGAATTAATTTGATCCTGTTCTCCCACTGTTCAAATTTTGGAAATGCAACATTCAAAACTTCCAAGTGGGCAGGTTAAGAGAAGGAAATTTTGGCAGGGAGATGTCACTTTTGATGTATAGGAAGAACTAAACCTCACCATACATTAGAAAACATTTTATCTAAGCTAGATAGATGCTGAATATACATTATTTTAATATAAGTTCATCAGGAGTGCGAGGACTAAGAATGTTTTCCATTTTAATGATCAGTATGGAATTATCAGGGGCCAATAGCAAATGTTTTAACCACTGATACCTTTGCATTTTTCATGTTGCATGTAGGATATATTTATCCTTACACTAACAATGGATTGATTTTGGAACAATGGGCAACATGAAGGCTGAGGGGGTTGCACTAACCTTGTAGCCCTGGGGTTCTGCATTTTAGTTGCTTAACAAAACCAATGTCTTCCACATGTTTGCAGGGTATTTAAACAGATTTCTGACCAGAGTGTGCCCATGTGACTGCAGAATGGACATTAGATTATAAATGCTAATGCAAATTATTTTTGAATAATGTGTCAGTGCTATCTAAACATGGAAAATAAATCAGTAGTTACACATATGGATGAATCCCACTTCATTGGTGCACACATTCATTAATCCAAAAAAAAAACCCATGCACCAATTTTAAATAGGTGTGCTGTCTTCATTAGACAACAGATTGTTTTCACTTCAGAACCGTAATAGGAGCAAAGAAAAGCTACACTGAAATGTCAGTTGCAACTGCCTGGGCTTAATTATTCTTTCCCATTCTAAAATAACTATAAAATCGGCCCTAGTCTGCTGGTTGTTTTTTATAGAAGTATGTTAGATAGAATGAATGATTTTGTATTGTTATTTGCACTTTGTGTTCCTATTTTATATCTGGTTGCAGCATGCAGTAAGTTTTACATTCCTTTGTTAGACGTTGCGTGATGACTAAGTTTACATACTTGCAGGAGCTGTCCATGATGGTATTTCAACATTCAATAGATGAGAAATGTTTTAAAATCAAAATAAACCATTTTCTAGATAATTTACTTGAAAAGGACTGATGACTCCAAAGATTGTGATTGTAAAAATGGCCAAATTAGCCATTTTCTTTTGTTGAAATCTGTTTATGAATTGATTGTAGTTTATAGACAAGTTCTTGTTTTCCTCATTTAAAAGCAACACTGAGCAAAATTAAGTGAAAATAAACTGTTTACCTAAATGGTTTGTGGTTTGAAAATGAACGACATAAAACAAAATACTGCTATTTCACAGATAATACTAATATGTGCTGCAGATCCTCTTCAGAAAGTCCTAGTAGTGTTAGCAAATCAGTAGACATTGACCAGTAGTAGACCCTACTCCATACGGTAAAACAAAATATTGAAAGTGTCTAATGCTTTTTTTAAGCTGCCCTACATAACAATGGAAAGAAGTCGAGAAAAAAGATCATGCCATAGTCCAACAATCTATTTAGTCCTCTATGGTTTGTAATGCAAACTGGTGGAAGGTTCTGTAAGAGGAAGCAAGACAATTTGTCTTAGAAACAAAACATGGAGTGGGCATCACCCACTGGATTTGGTCATTGGAAATCCTCATAGTAAGCAATCTACTGCCCAGCAATCTTGGCAATATAGCACAGGTGAATTGATCACAGCAGTTTTGAGGATTCCAAAACTTGGTGAAACTTATCAGTTGTTGCTGTCACCATGCAGGTTTTCTCCAGGTTTGTGGTAGAATTATCATCACAGCGTTTGGCAAGAAACCTCTGTCCTTCCTTATCAAGAGCTGTGTTCTAAAGACAAGAAACATTATTCCATACACACCAAAGTAAAAAAAAAAACAAGAAAAAATAAATATACATCAAATAAACCATAAGTGTGTAAATAGGCATGCACTGTGCAGTGAAAAGGAGAAGTAACAATGATAAAACATGTGCTGGTCTTATTTATACATAGATTGGGGATGTGTTTATTTATTCATTGAACTGACCCCAAATTTCATATAATGTTCAGCTGCTTTTAGCCAGGTGTTATATCAGTAATTTATTTTTGGCTATACTGGCTTTTTCTAATGTACTATTTATTAAAATATATTTTTGTGTAACAATACCAATACACTCTGTATATTATAAATAAGATAAGATTATATAACACCTTTTTTAATATGGTCCTGAAAGAGTTCTATTACATTCTCTCAATTTTTTATTTACAAATCGTACCCGTTTTTAAATATTTTTTATGTATGAAACCATTTTTGTCAAAAACAGACATTATTGGTGAACAAATACCATGCTACAACATTTGGCACACCAAATAAAAGAAACAGTTATCATACAGAGTGACACTAGACATCGTAAGGCACAGAATAACACATTCAGAATCTGCATACTCTGTTACAGAGTGTGTGCTTGAATGCAACAATGCATTAACTATTGCTACAAAAACCAACAAAGGAAAATTCTGAAAAACATATATGTTAGGTTCATGCAGAGGCAGGAGGGTTGCATTAGCAATAATGACAAACACTGCCACTTCCTTTAGAAGAACAATGTACAAAAAGTGCATCTGCACTGTGAGGTTACAATGGTCTCCCCGCAGCTCCTTTTCTCCCCACCAGGTGAATGTGTTCAGTTTTCCCAATATACAGTAGCCTTGGAAATTACATTGGGCCAGTCTTACTACAAATCAGTAAACTAATAGGTTGTTAAAATATTTTTTAATGCTACTTTTTTAAAATTTGACTTGAGGGAACACTGTCCTACAGTCTGATATATAAACTGCATGATCCCGTTTTTAACTTTTAATAATCTTACAGTTTGTCAGTCACTGTTTTGTCTCCTCCTTTCCAATGGAACGGGTTATAATGTTATGTTTATGTGCAGCAGAAAAAGCTTTGCAGATGCAGTTAGTACATACCATTGTCCTGGACCTATGCAGAGGGAAGCAAGGCAGGCGTTTGGAAACAGGAGGGATGGAGGAAAGAAGCAAGGGATAGAAACTAGACTTACTAAAAGCAAAGTCAACAACATGAAATACAATAAATAAAATAAATACAATATTGCATATACACTACACACAACACTGCAAGTTTGTATTTCATACTAAAATAGACACACATCACACTTTGCTCACATTACTATTTAGTGATTTTGTTTATTTAAATAATCTAACAATAATTAACAAACAGCTAAAACCCAGATTGAAAGGACATATGGTTTTACCTGTCAAAGGACTTTTTTGGAAGTAATATTCTGCCTATCTAGTCCTGAGATTTACACAGTTCTGCACCACAGCACTTTCCTACTTGTCAAGGAAGGGGCCTGAACTTTCTCTGATGAAGTTTAAATGACACATAGCACAGTGAATGAGAAGCTCATCTATCTGTCACTCTCAACTTTTCAGCATGCACCATGCATTGCAACACACCTTACTGGCTCCTTGTTGAGATATCCCACCCCTTGCCCAAGCTCTGCTGTACAGTAGATTGCATAAGGCTACTACAGGGGCAAATTTAGGTATCTATAGCACATGCATTTAAAAATAGATTTCATGATGTATTGCTGAATAAAGAGCTGCAATAATGTGCACACTTTTTATATCTGTCTGGAGTTCAGCTTTAAGGAACTCTTGTACCCATACTTGAAAAGATGAATCTACGAATAAACTGTAATACAACTACAAATTTTACTGTTTTACTTATTTGGCTGCATAAGAAAAGGAAACCATTTCTATGTACAGACTTTTTCCTTCAGGTGGAGCTTCACAACATAATAAGAGCAGAATCCTCTTTAAGCTACTTTGTTGTCACAGAGGGATTGGCACACTGCCATAGGCCGGTTCTTGGCTTGAGCTGGTAAAGCTGCTGCTATCAAGTAGTTTTAGAACTTCTCACTCACTGCATGCCAGCTTCTAGCATTCTTCTCAGTGTTAATTCCAAAATGTATTCCCATCTAAAAGTAGTGATTATTTTCCTAGGACATCCTAGATTTAGAAAAATCAGATGTGTACTAACTGTTGGCTATAAATATTTACTATTGATAGAAACTGATGACATATACTAGTCACCAATTAACAATTAAGAGACCATAATAAAGATGGGCAGATGTATATGGTAACATAGAAAAGCATTCTGTGCCATAGGAAGTTATGAAAAATTATGGGGCTTTTTACATAGCAAAATAAAATTATCACTCTGCAGGGCAGGGGATAATTCACTTAGCTTAGCGAATGAGGTAAAAATGTGCTTTTCAAAGAATATCCGGTCATGTGCAAAGAAACACAATAATTGAATAATTGTATTGCTAACATCAGCAGAGCTTCACCCTATTCATAAAACTTAGAGATAATGGTTATCCTAAACTAATAAGTAAATCATCCCAGTTTGTTTCTTTAACAGTAAAGATATTGAACCTGATTCATTATATTGCAAAACTGCAAAGACTAAATGTGTTAAAACCATGTCTAACTTCATGTGTGCTTTTAAAAATACCTGATTCAAAAAAAACTTTTACAAACATCAATATGTTGTTTGCTGTGCAGAAATCTGCCAATGTAGATTGTGTTTAAACATTTTTCAATGTAAAATAGGCTGTGTGCAGCAACATTTGCAACCACATATTATTCACTTTTGTCAATATCAAAGTGGTAAAAATTTAGTGAATCAGGTTTAGTAAAAAACAGCATGTAAAACAGGGTAAAATAGGAAATGCAAATTCATTTCACTATTTAGTGAATCAGGCTGACATAAGTTTACTGTAATGATTGTGAGTTCATGTAAATCCATTTAGTGCCTTCAAAAAAATCTTTTAAGTTAATGAGCGTATTAGAGACATTTGTGAAGAAAGTTGTAAGCTAATTTTAACACCTTCACCACAAGAAGTAAGGAGCAGCGTGAAAGATTTCAGCAAGATAAGAGTGGACATGCATGATTTATTTTATTTATTATTTCTATTCTTATAGCTCAGTACATGATATCGTTATACCAGGCCTCTGCGTCACGCTCATCTCCACTGGATCATTAATGAAAGACATGTAGGCCAGAAGAATCTTGTTACAAGTCAAAATCAAACTGTGAAATGAAATGTAAATGTTATTTTGTAAGTTGTAGAATGCTTTTAGGAAACCTTATCTACTTAAAGTGTCTAAATGGGAGACCTGGTAATTATAGTACATATACATGGGCATTTGGGGTCAAGGATAAACATTGATAGGCATTCTTCAGAGTATTAAGAACACAAAAAGGATTTTTTAAGGGAGTTTAAGTCTTGTTTAGGTTTGTGTAGCAAACTGAAATATCAACTTGCAAGATAATTTTCCACTACATTAATCAAACTAAGGAACATGCACAGATTAGATTTTTGCCAAAACTAAATGACAAAAGTTGAATGAACAAGTGCCATTGCAAATGTACATACAGCACCATTCTGTTCTATGGGGAGAGAAGAATGAGCAAGCAGCACGCTGCTGCAGTCACTTTTTTTGCGGTCGTTGGTGGATCTGCCAGGTCAGATCCATGAACTACACCGGGCAGCCACTGTACACATGAGAGATTCTCTGTATATGTACTTAGGACTAATTTCGCATTTGCAGTAACCAAAACGTGTTTTTTCATGCTACACTTGTGTGGGAGTGATAAGATACATTAATACATTTGCTAGCCATTTGTGACTGCAAAAGTCTATCACCAATTGATAAGCAGTGGGAAATGGTTCCAATTCAATCCTACAGAGGCGACAGAGAAGGCAAGCTGCCCCTGGACAAGTCTGAAAAATGTGTGGCAATGCTACTGCCACTTACCCCCTACAAAAAATGGATAAAACATAGATCCATTTCAATAGTAACATCTTAAAATTGTGAACTTAGCCTAAAGGACTACTTTATGTGTGCATCTACATGTATTTCAAGTAGGTTTTACTAAAGGGCAGGTGGTTTTACCTAGAGGACTACTGTGGTGTCAGAACAGCAGTCTCCAGTGACCCCACACCCCAGTTACATAGTTAGTACTACTGTGCTCTAATCAGCAATGTCTATGATTCATGTATATCGGAAGAAAGATCACTAGCGAGTCGTGGTTCCCATATTCAGCATTCTGGCAGGTGAGGGGAGTTTGGAAGGGTAAATCGGATCACTAATTGGGTAAAAAAAAAAAAAGTTTACAGTTTGTGCTTCCTGCTTAACCTGTCCAGCTGAACAGAGCAATTGAGCTTTAACTTTTTTTCTGCTTTTTACAATAAATATTTTAATTAGTTTGGTTTGTTGCTTTTTAGTGTTGCCCTGCAAGATAAATATGCTCTTCTGGGCAGGGTCTTCTCCTCCTCCGTGTCATTGTTTGTATCTGTCTGTCATTTTCTACCCCTATTTAATGAAAAGTGCTGTGTAATATGTTGGCGCTACATAAATACATTAAATACAATAATAATATTTTTATTAATATTAATAATAACAATAATAAGTAGAATAATAGGAATAATATGCAAAATTGAAGAAAAACATTTTTTTTCATTTTCAAATAACTTTTTAAAACAATGTTTTGCCATTACTAAAATGGCAAAAAATGATAAAATAAAATGTAAACTTTAAAAGCACTTACATTCTATGTCTATAACTTACATTTAAACTAAAACAAATTTTACAAAACAATATTGACCAAGAAAATACAATTAATGTGTTTCTTTGTTATCGTAAGTAAATATCTTAGGTAATGGCAATGTTAAGGCCAAAAAACAAACAAACAGGCCAATAGTAGAAATGTAAAAATTGATTTGGTCTATAAGAATACAAATATGTATACAAATATGAGAGGTGAAGGGGTAAAAATGAAACAATGAAATAATATACCAATAAAGGATTTGTATTGCAGATGTATTTCATGTAGTTATTACTGTTGTTTCATTATCTCATGGTATCCAGGTTTCCTTCTTAAAACTCATGACAATGAATATAGAATTCAGTAGGAAGACTATGTCTCTCTTCTGTGGATTCATGTTAAACAGCTGTTATGGCTGTGACCAAGGCACAATGCTCCAGAGAACTAACCCAGGGGATTCCACCCACAATGGCGTTTACACTCTTTACTAGAGTTATGTGCTTAATTTATGAATTTAGATTAAGCAAATAAAATGTGTTTATGTTTTTTTGGCATTGGCAAAACCCACACTAAGAAAATACAGCAGTATTTATATATATTTATAAAAATTATTTTTATTACAAGCAAAGCTGATATGATTGTAAACAAGTGACAACACTTACCATGATCACAGACACTGCAGCTGTGGTGTTGTTCCCTTTAGGCACCGAGTTAAAATGCTGTTTTAATTTACCAGTTACTTCTGCCTGCATGTTATTTCCCTGTGAGGCATCATCCTGAATAACACAAAAAATGACATATGGCATCCTATAAATACACTGTGTCAGTTTGAGACACATTATTAGGTACACTTGAGGGCTCAACACTTGGAGTGGGGGAAATAAATCTATTATGGAGGATCTTAAAGGATATATGTTCCCACAAGACTAAGTATGATCTGGAGTTTTATCTGGGTATGGAAGCATCAAACTAAATATATAAGTACAGGTCATGAAAGGGGTGGGTGTAAATATGGAATCTTGCATCACATCTGTGCTGCTCTCCTGCCCAGAACATCCAAAGAGAAAAGGCATTGTGAAAAGCCAGCAGACATTCAAAATGTTAGCAATTAAAAAAAAAAAAGGAAATTCAATGGCGAGAGATGTAATTTAACGTCTGCAATAAAAAAAACAATTCTGCCTAATTGCAGTTCTTTTTTTATTACACACAACTATCCTCGCTTCTAAGTTCCACATTGGCCAGACCAAAATGATGTAACTGCTGCACATTGGAGTTTTTTAATTTCCTGCATCCAGGGATATGCAAGAATACCCAGCATCACACATTGAGCTGTGCATATACCAAAGACTGCACACAGACAGGTAAGTTTGTTTTTGAAAAAGGAACATTGTTTGTCCTCTCTGCAGTAATAAACTTACCTGTTGACATTTTTTTTAAACTAAGGTATGGTCCTACAATAATACAAGTATTACACACATTTTATCCAGGATTTAAAAATTTTTCTAATTTAATCAAATAAATCAAATAAAAAATGTGCAAATTTAGAAGTGAAAGTTGTGTTAAAAATGCCTGTGTAAACATTAAAAACCTCTAATCTTTGATTAAAATAAAATTTGTAATAGTTACAAACCCCACAACTGGCAAGTTCCCTTATACACTTCAAACACTCTGGATAATGTTACAAAGTAGAATGCTTTTTCTTTAAAAAAAACATTTATTGGCACCCTGCACTAAAACACACTTTACAGATTGATAATTTTCTTGATAAAACACTAGTTATGAATTCATTACTGTGGATGTAAGAAACAGACAGAAATTATTCTATGTACCATATACCTTGCCTTTCCACGTAGCCTTTATATAAATTAATACACAAGAATATGGGGTAACTATATTTGTATGTGTGTGTGGTGACATACAGCACCGATTTATTTTAAAAGAAACGTACCTTTGTAGGTGGCACTGATTTCTTCTGAGCTTTGTGCTACACACACAATTGCACTGCTGTATTAGCATCCATGGTGTAATTTTATTGTCACACAATCATGAACATGACAATCTTGAAAACGCTATACTATTGAGATGTATATTAATTTATCCTCTGCTCACAATACTACAAACTCTTCCTTCAAAGATGAAAAGGGACATTTATGATATAGCAGCTATAGTAGTCATATTTTTTTACTTATTTCAGAAATTATGTTTAGGTCCCCCTTGCTATAACACCTAAAAGTACAGTGGGCCTGAGTTAATAAAGCTTTCCAAGGCTGGGGAGGATACACTTTCACCAATGAAGCTGGGTGATCAAGCAAACCTGGAATAGATTTCTTCAATGTCATTTGCTATTTGCTAGCAAATGCTTTGAATCCTGGACTAGATCCATCCCAGGTTTGTTGGATCACCCAGCTTCACTGGTGAAAGTGTATCCTCTCCAGTCGTGGAGAGCTTTAATAAATCAGGGCCAGTGAGTTTTTAATTTTACTAACCGAATTTAGGCTGTTAATTTATCAACATAAATACTTTTTTTGCAAGGGAATTAATACTTAACTTAAGGGATGCGGTGAAAGTAACTGTACAAAGAATTCCTGATGAGGTGCAAGGCAAAAAAAAATGTGATATTTGCCTGCATGTGATTGGATGCTTAAACTCAGCAAAACCTTACCTAGTTTACAAACATAATTGAAAGATACTTTTAGGTGATAATGCACACTGAGTGAACAATATAAACATGTAGTAAATTGATCCCTCTGTGTACTTTATATAAATGCAGTACTTACAGACACCCAAGGGTGTGAGAGGATCTGCTCTGCTGTGTACCGGTCTTCCACATTTACTTGAAGCATACAGCTAATCAGCTCCTGATCCAAAACATAGTAAATACAGTCATTTTTCATACTTTACAGTAAATAACTTTTACTGAAAATATGAGACACATCATCTTTGAAAATATACCACATAATTATTGAAAACCATAATAACTGCAATTAGAGTTTAATCTTTCCATACAAAAAAACGACCTGCAGAGTTTTGTGTTGGGATTTGTGATTTAATGTCATATTGACCTTATGAATTGTGAACAATTATTACATTGTGCATTAGTAATTAATAAAATAGAAGGATAACACAATACCGGTTCATAAAAGCCCATTAGGGGATTAATAATGACAAACCAAGGGCTGTTTCGCCTGATAATCTCTCCAGGCTCCTCAGTGACTACAAGACCTCCAATTGCTCGAGGTCAGAGACGCCACATCACATCTGCAGACAGATCTCATGTAAGCAACAGAAGCTGCAGCCTAGGTCCTCCCCTGTTCATTTAATGAGGAGATTACTGACTTATTAGGTCTTGGTATATCAATGTGCACTTGGGCGAAGTCTAAAGACAGTTGTGTCATTGCCTATATATCACGTTATAATACCTCATTTAATCGAACAAATGAATTGTATTTATTTCTGTGACAAATTGATAAGGCATAAAATGGGTTTCACTCTCAAACCTTGGCAGAATCGGTGATGTTATCCCAGTAAGGAGAAGGGAATTCCAGCTTTCCAATTAGAATCTGATCAAACAGATCCTCCTGTAGGTTATTGTCACTGTTGGAGAAAGCACATACAACCAGAATAATCAATAATCTGATGACGTTTTTAACATCAACGATTTTTATGTCTGAATCTCACTCTTGGGGTGACAGTCAAGTAAGTATAGCTTATTTATTTGTATCATTTAAATGTATTGCTTTCACAAGATAAGGTCAGCACCAGGAGTATGTAGTGGTTTCAGTTATTAGACAGTCAACGGGTTAAATCTGTCATGAGGAAATATTGTAAATGGATTTGCTAACTTTAATTTAGAAATGCTATTTCACTGCGTTGATGATACTTTGGCTTCAGTACTTCCTAAATCACCACACAGCTCTGAATTAATTGAAACTGACTAATTACAGACAGTGATCGCTCTTCTATATGGACCTTTATTTGGAACCTTGTGTTGGCTTATGTGTATATTATCAGCCCCAATATTTTAGGTTATATAAACTTTTGATCAGATCTATTTTTGTGACTTCAGTTATCATTATGATTTAGAAAGGAAACACACAATTATCTGATAAATTGTTTTCTCTGAACATTCTCCCTAATAAAAAGAGGGCTTTCTGCATGATAATATTTTCTAAACAATGGCCAATATTTTACAATATCTGCCAGGGTATGTACAGTTATGAACACAGTTGTATGTACAGGTCAAATACAGCACATACAGAAAAACTCACAAGGTCAGAAGTGATGCTTTTCCTAAAAACATGTGATGTATAATTGCATTTTTCTCTCCTGCATAACCAATCACATTCAGACTTCCAGGGAAGATATGATTATGACTAGTGGTTATGAGGAAAATCTTGGTAGCATAATTTTTTTTATCAGGTCTGCTTTATCAGAAGCAACAAGGTGGTTTTTCCAACATTACAAGTTTTTTCAGGATCACCAGCTTACTGAAAAAGGTCTAAGTGGTCTAATGCAATACAGCAATCTCTAGATGAGAGACAGAAGAAATGTGTTGGGGGGGGGCTGTGCGCATCTCATTTTCATTTTGTGTACTTAAAATACAAATATTTGCTGAATAAATTTGAACAGTTACTGTACTAACCAAACATGCTACATATTGTTCTCCGATTTTACCTGCGGAAAGGTGGGAATCCACACAGTAAGATATATGTGATAACACCAGCTGCCCATATGTCAACTTTTAATCCATACCTGAAGAAGGAAAAAAGCAATAAAGATCTTAATAATAGATCTGAGACTTTCATGATTCAGAATGATATTTAAAAACAGACTATTAAAATAAAAATATACAATCAAAGGCAGCATACACATGTAGTATATAATGACTGTAATTTTCATTACATTACTTTTCAAAAAAGCATAATTAATAATTCTACTTTTTGCAATCAAGATATAGTATATGACTAAACATACAGGCAATGGAATTAGGATCTTACCCGGTTTCTGCAATTATTTCTGGAGCGACATATGTTGGTGTACCACACACAGTGTACAGGGGACCATCCACTATAGTGGCCAAGCCAAAGTCTCCAAGCTTTAGAGATTTAGTTTTGTCTGGGTATTCACAAACCTGAATCATAAAACATTACCTTATCATCTAATTTTGTTTGAACATGGTTATTACAAATAGATATGTGTACTTGCCTGTAAATAGGCATAACAAACTGAAAAATCACAAGAAGTTCTAAAAATGTATAGCACTGTTATCACAGCCAGTGACTAGTAAATCTTTTTACGTTTTCACAACCAGCGCCTTGTGCCATAAGAATGTATTTATGTAACAAAAACCCTGAACACATTACTAGTTCTCAGATCTTACTGTCAGATTGATGTCAGATTAATGGATGCTGGTGGAAGAAAGTTGCAATTTTACACCACAGGCCAGCGCCAGTGTTATTTTCCTCTTGTTCTGTTTACATGCTAAGGAGAACACACAGATATACCATTTATTTTTTATAACCAAATCTATCTTGAGAGAAACAAGGGATTGGGTTTACCAATGAGTCACTGACCTAGTTCTTGAGTATAGTTACGGTTTTGACTTGATTGGCTGCATACATGTACATCAGTCATTCACTAAGTACTGAAGTCAAAGCACACATGTACCAAATACTATGACTGTATTTCTAAAAAATGTTTTAAATGCTTATACTAATTCTTCCTGGGCTACTTTTCAAAAAAATTGATTTTTTAAATAAAGTATTAAAAGAAACACACGTATGCTTCTATTTAAATTATTCATGTAATTTGCCAAAAAAAAAAAAAAAAATCGCCAACATTATAACCGTTTAATTTCTTTGAGAGAGACGATTAGAAGATTCTCTTAAGACGACTACCACAGGGCATCACTGCTGCACAGTTAAATATCATTAAAATGATGCTCAGAAAATCCAGATTATATCCTCTATAATGCCAATCATGTGGTATCAATTCAGGATTGTTCTCAAAATAATCCATTAAGGATTCCCTTCTAAAATGGTATTTGCTCCTATTTAGAACCAGTTATCTTCTTACCAACTGTCACTTTAGTTCAGTACTTTACCATAACCAAAGCTTATCAGGAGATCATTTCAGTCTAGTGTCCAGTCACGCAAAGACTAGAAACGTGCTTATAGACTTTTATACCTGATTCCTCCTCCATCAGCCTGTGTTACCTTATAGTGAATGTACTAAACATCTCATCAATGGTTTACTGAAAAGCCAATAAAACTGTATTGTCCAACCTCAACATGGAACATTTCAGCATTAGTTTTGTACACCATTAGTTCAGCATGGCTCAAAAAATAGTAAATTACTTTTGTACTTTCAGTATTGAACTGCTAAACCGCATGGTGCAATAATTATACCACTCATTAATCTGACTTTTTTCATCAAGTGCCTTTGCTTTTCCCATTATTTTTCACTATCCTACCCTGTTGCTTATGTTCACAATAAGGATTTTACTGTGTTTAGTTCATGCAGGGTTTATTCTGCATGACTAATTCAAATGGAAAACAAAAGAGAACAATGGAAATAAAAGCACTAAATATAAACCCTCTATATACAGAGGTTTCTTCAGCACCCATAATATCAGCATATTTTAATATTTTCGTTGCTCATACAATGTGGCACACCTTTGTTTAGACATGAACAATTTTAGCTGAGCAGTATCATTGAAAACGACTTCTACAACGGTAGAATTTCTGTCATAGCTATTGTTACTGAAAAAATTTTTTGTCAGTGTTAGATTTTTGACTCACATAAGATTGGATGGAAAAATAAGTTTTAGGGTATAAGCAAGCACCAACAACTTTATCTTTCCTCTTGAGATAATTGAGATAAACACTGAACACTTATTATCTAGCCAGCAAAAAGAAAAAAAAGTTGCACTGTTTCATCAATATATGTTAAAAACAAGTATCTTACAAATATATTGAAGCCTTACTACCAATCTGTGTGATCCCCGAGACATAAAGCGAGGAATACATGAGCAGGTAGACATGCTTAATTTGTCCCAAGACAGTAGCTCCTGTAGATTGGAGCGACCACATATCACTGAGCAGCCTTGACAAGGCAATATGGCTTCCACCTATTTTGCAAATGTATGCAACTAAATAATTTCTTTTCAATGCACTAAATGAACTGTTGAGGGTTGATCTTCTATACGATTTAGGGTGTCCACTTAGCATATTAGTCAATTGTCTCACTGCAGGGGAAAAATTTACCCAGCTACACCCAAACACACATAGGATTTCTGTTGATAGAAACAATCTTTCATAATTTTTTTTCAGTGACAGATAAACAATGAGCACTGTACACGCAGAACCATTCTGTTCAATGAAAAGGTAAGGGGGAGGACGAGCGATCTGTATCTACCTAGCACTACACTTGCACAGCTCCACAATACACTCTGTGTTATAACATTTTGCTGAATTTTATATACTATATTTTATATTCATAACAGTAGGGTTTTTTATAGGAATTTGGGTCTGCTCAACAAATGGGCACATTTTTATTGGTACTGTATAAACACTGATTTGTACACACACATTAATTTAGATGATATAAAAAGTAGGGATCCTAATTTCTAAAATTAAAATTGCAACTACTATAAATTTTAAGGATAAAAGTTGTAGAATGGTAGGTGATGGTCTTTTATTGTTATTATATTTAGTAATAATAGGTCTGTTTTTTTATTATTATCCTTATTTATTTACATTGACACATCATGCTATTCCTTCAGGTCAAATCACATCACTTGCAACTTACTAAAAGATTTTCTGGTTTGATATCTCGATGGACTATATGGAGGCTGTGAAGATACTTCATTGCACTTGCAAGATTGTAAACCATCGCACTTGCATCTCGCTCTGTATACTTTGTAGAAGAAGTGATTGCATCAAACAAGTCCCCACCCTAGAAGTAGGAGAAAGATGTATCTTAAAATGAACAAAGTTCTAGTAATGCATACACTATTATGTGTAAGATCAACTTTGAGAAAAATTGTATAAAATAGATATTGCACATAAAATGCGGAAGTTCTGTAGTTTTATGGGCTGAGAAACACAAATACTGGTATACACCCAAATCCAGATCCTTTTAAGCAGAAAAGCTAGACAAGAAATGTCTTAAAGCCAAAGCAAAAAACAAAATTAGAAAAGCCTAAAAATATAGATTTGGTAATGATGTAACAAACATGATAATGATTAGGGAAAAGAAAACAGAAAATAACTAACTCGGGTGAAAAACTACAATGGAAACTCTGATATTGTCTCCATAACTGGTTAAGCTTAGGTGCACACAGATGATTTTTTTCAGAGCTCCTGAACCCAGTATTGTCACCAATAAATTGTAAATGTGACACTTTCAACACCTTTACATATACCTATTGCATTGCAATGGACTGGAGAGACACATGTGGCTTCAATCAAGGTAAATACATAAAAAATTGTATGATCCTAAACAATTTTGGGACCTTCATGGATAAGATATTGGCCATTGATTGTGTGTACCCCCCTCCAATTTATAAAAAGGTTCCCTGGTATCTGACTTGCTAAAGAAGGAATGGGGTAAAATGTAGCTTGATGACATTTCCTTTTTTATTTGATACATGGCCCAATGGGTCCTCCAGACATCCTCAGCAGTTTTGCGATAAAATTAAAACTTCAAGTATGAACTTCTACAAATTTGCCCTTCCCTAGTGGGAACAATATGTGAACAATTTGTAGCTAATGCTCTAAACTTGTTTGATCAATTGCTTGTACATGCAACTAAGGGTAGCAATCACTGCAAATTTTACATATGTTTGCAAATAGTACATTTTTTCAGCCTATAACGCAATAAAGAAATAAAAGCCAACACATGTTTTTTTTTTTTTTAAATGGACTATAGTCAACCCCAGCAATGTTTAAACAAATGTGTTCTTACCCAGATACATCATAAATCCATTATTGGATATACTGTGAAATCCAATTTACAATCCTCTAATCTTATTATGGTCTCCACAGAATGCTCACACATGATTAATGAAATTGGAACAATCCTCTTACCTTGACTAATTCCATCACCAGATAAAGTTCTGATGTTGTGTCCATCTCTTCTATGAGCATAATAATATTGGGATGTTTAACCTGGCGCAGAATGGACACCTCATTCTCAATTAGATGTTCCTGTTTAAATATGACACATAATGGTAGTTTAAGGATGAACAACATTTGACACAATTACCAAGTGATGTAGTTTCTGAATGTATACACTTCTAACAACATTTATAATACTCCTTATTAATGGCTCTGATTTATTAAAGCTCTCCAAGGCTTGAGAGGATACACTTTCATCAGTGAAGCTGGGAGATCCAGCAAACCTGGAATGGATCTGGCCCAGGATTCAAACATTTTCATAGCAAACATAGCAAATAGCAAATTAATTTGAATTAAATCAATTCCAGGTTTGGTGGATCACCCAGCTTCACTGATGAAAGTGTATCATCTCCAGCCTTGGAGAGCTTTAATAAATCAGACCCAATGTCTCACAATTTTCAGGTGAGAGAATAGAGAAAATGCTAACTTTTCAACATTCTGTGAAGATATTGTATACCAGAGCTCTGCAGTATTAAAATGCAGATAGCACCTGCTAATCGGCTCTACATACTTTTTAAAAAAATAACTGTAACTAGTGTGTTAAAAAAAGTTCAACTGACACTCACGGTTGATAAAGCTTACAGTACTTACAGTATATGTGGTCTAACGTCATGTAAAACATACATGTAAATACAGATATCCCACAATGTTGTTTAATGATTTGATGATCTAGAGCAGCGGTCCCCAACCACCGGGCCGCGGCGGTGTTTTCAGTGGGCCGCGAGTAGACCTCAGTGTAACGCCCAGGTGGTTAATCCATTCTCAACATAGCAACTAATATCAACTTTCCATCCCTAATGCTGGAACAGTTTTGAACATTTTTATTACAGCAGCAATGCTTGGTACAAAAGAAAGTTTCTTTCCATACTAATTTGAATATCTTTTAGGGTGTCCAATAAACCCTGTGTATTATGGAGTACACTTAGGAGTACACTTTTATGACCTGGGGGAGATTGGCAGAAATTGATGTAAATGGCTGTACATGTTCACTGAGTAACTGCGTTTCTGTTTGTTTTCCTTTGTGTAAATATTCTCCATTGACATAAAAATTAAGGATAAACCCTAAAACTAACTTAAAAATACAGCTAATTACATATTTTAAATGCTTGTTTTCAGTTTTTTATTCCTTTTCCAAATAAATATTACTCGACTTTGAACTTGCTAAAAACTAACTAATTTATTCTCTAACACAGCCACCTCCTTCCTTGCATGTCACAGCCCTCTACTATTTTAGGAAGAATCGAATTACTCTCTGTGCCCTGGATCTATAATATCATATCCTAGGTAGCAAAGTAAGGGGGGAGTGATTAGCAGTCACAGAACTTTGGGATATATATACAGGGGGGCTTTTAAATTTTAAAAAACATGCATATATTTTGTTATGGAAACATAGATTTTTGGTAAAATATTTGGTCTGCATGCAATGGGCCTGATTTATTATTGCTCCTTAAGACTGGAGAGGATATACTTTCATTTATAAACTTGGGTGATCCAACAAACCTGGAATATAATGAACCAGATCCATGATTGCTGGATCACCCAGGTTCACTGATGAAAGTGTATCTTCTCCAGTCGTGGAGAGCTTTAATAAATCAGGCCCAATGGCCCTATGGAGAAGACCCTGCATGAGATCTACAACAGCTTATCTTGGGTTTCAAGGCTTATTACCTCCCAGTGTTCTGTGAAAGAGCCTGGTCATAATTTCCCCCTGCTTCTTCCTCTTTCCTTTCATTTCTCTGCCTGCTTTTTGCTTCTACTCTACTCAGCTCCTTTTCTTCTGCATTTTTGGACTGTCAAAGTGAACTATCTGTCACCTTATTCAAATGATAACTGAAGCTTGTGCATCTGGGACTGTAGTGGATCTTTTTACTATCTTTTCACCAGCTTCCTGTTAGTCTTTTGGATTATCCAGTTTCTAGAATAATGGGGTTGAGTTACAAAAGGCACTTAGGATGTTCACTTAGCAAAATATATTAGTTGTCCCATTTGCTCTTACTGTTCATGCATCTCCAATGGCATGGTATACCTATACATTCAATCAAAAATTACCTTTCCACAGCACTTTGCTTTGTCAATGATTTTTAAAGCAAACTCTTTTCCAGTTGACCTGTAGAACAAATCATTACACTGATGTTAGGTGTGACTTATACAGATGCATAAAATACAGAATATTAACTATTCTAAAGGAAAAAGAAGGGAGAATAAACTAATTATCTTTTTCAACTTTGGTTTTGTAACAGAACTTCCATTAATTATCACTTCTAAATTATGCTGTGTCAGAAGCTCGTTCTTACTGACTCACACCACTTTTTATATATAAAACAGCTGGTTTGACAATCACTTCTCTATAAATAGACAGAAATTTTAAAGTAATTGCAAACATGTACATGAAATTGGAATTTTTAGTTCCTTTTAACAATATCAAGTTGCCATGGTGAAGATAAGGAGTCTACCACTGATGGCCAAAAGAAATCATGCTGATAATAAACAGCAGTCAATGTTTCATTCTGTATAAATTTTACTGCAGAATTATAGAAGCAGTTCCAGGTACTCAGTGTGCTACTAATGCATTCCACCAAACTCAATGTACTGCGGCTATGTTAAAATTTAGAAATCACTTAATTCACCTTGGGGTTCCTTCCCACTAAACTACAAGCATCAAGGTGTATTGTGCTAATGCATGTTGCCATTAAATTTGAATGCCCTGCATACTGAAAGAATTTCACTTAACTGACTCGACTAGGACCCACAGGACAACACAAATATAGCATGTCTGAAAGTGCTGCAATGCAGTGAGTATAAATAGGAAGATGCTCTCTTTGAATGATGTGATTTCTGCATCTTGCTTTACAGTATGATTACAGTACCTTTCAAGTTAGAACTAACGCAGCTCATCAGACTTTTACTGGTAATCTACTTCCGCTACTTATATTTGGACAGTGGAGAAAAAATGAAAGCTTTTAAAGCCTTCTTTCTTTCTCCACTGTCCAAATATTGTCTTATATGTAGGCTTGGCAGATATATTGACGATCTATAAACTACATTTTCCCCATTCTCTCTTTCTTTAAACCATTTTCATACTTCTGCTACTTCCTACTGTGCTAGGTAATGTCTGCTTCCATTATCACAAAATCATTAATCATGTTGAACATCTTTCTAAATCAGAGAATGGGTGGGGACCAGATTTGGTAGTGTAAGTGTAAGTGTAAAGTTGGAAAAATTCCCAAAAATGACCAAATCACAGACAAGTACTCAGCAGGTAAGCATTATGAACTTTCCTTTTTAACTCTAGATGCCTTCAAATCATAAAGCATTATTACAAAAGACAAAGATAATGATTTCAACAAAATTTCTCTCACCTTTCAATACATTCTTTTACAACTGCAAAGTTGCCATCTCCAATTACTTTGCCTATTTTATATTTTTCCAGGATTATGGAAGCATCAGCAATAGTATTTCCATTCAGTCCTACAAAAAAAGAAGTCATGGTAATGCGATGTCCACATTACAGTTCTAAAAATACCAAGGGAGGACAATTTATTTATAGTCCACACCAAAGCACTGATTTGTGCTTGAAATTGAAACCATTCATACCCTGTATGTATTGCTATAATTGTGATAAAATTGCTTAGAAGACACCAGTGTAAGTAATTAATTCCTATTACTTGGGTATGTATGCAATGTAAATATACACAAGACCAGCCACCAGAGATAATGTAATGCCTGCACAGGGGTAACATCATCCAATGAATGAACAGGTTCGTCCTTTTCATGGAGGTCCGATATGGAGCTGCCGGTGAAGATGGCAGCACCCTATGAACGCTGCAGGCCAACTGTACAAGGTAAGTATGTGTCATAATTGGTGGTTATGTATGCTGTGCATACTTGCTGATTGTGTGATTATGCCTGAAAGTCAAGGTAGCATACATAAAAATGCCCTTAATATAATATATTATATAATAATTTAAAAAATTTGATGTGACAATGTAAAAATGTAATTAAGTGCCCTAACTACATCAATAATAACTTCAATTCAATATTACCTGGAGTGTATGGATTGTAGTGGACATTGTAATGGACACAACAAACTTTCAGACACTCTTTTCTAATATAGTGAACCTTTGATGACTGACTATATGAAATTAACTTGCTATATGGAGTTCACTACAATATTGATACATTGGTACACAACATTGGGAGGCATAATGTTCTTCTTCTTTCCCACTGAACCTACCTTCAGGACTATTCACATCAGGAAGACCATTTACATTAGAGATGGATCCAGAGTGAGGTGACATCTAAAGAAAACAAAACCTTTGTTACTATACTTTTCTTTGTTTATATTACCACTGGATAATTAGCTCTTTTATTCTGATTACATTGCTAAAATTTGAATCTCTGGACACACTGGGCCTTATTTATTAAAGCTCCCCAAGGCTGGAGAGGATACATTTTCATCAGTGAAGCTGGGAGATCCAGCAAACCTGGAAATGATCTGGTCCAGGATTCAAAACATTTGCTAGAAGAAATCCATTCCAAGTTTGCTGGATCACCCAGTTTTACTGATGAAAATGTATCCTCTCCAGTCTTGGAAAACTTTAAATAGTCAGGCACACTGCCTCCAGATTTTAGATTAGAATCTAAGAATATAATGGGAGATGAGAAAACAAAAGAAAAAAATGTCATAAAACAATGTGAGTTTAACAATGCTATATATTTTAAATTATTTCTGTATTTAAACGTTTTGCTTATATTGTTAATAACCACCCATATTCCTATTCTGGAAAAAAAATTATCTCAACTTCTTGTTAACTGCAGTATTATGATTAAGTGTCTGACCACAAGGCCTACATGAAGTATGACTAGATGATTACTCACATGTAAATGGACAAGAAAACACAATGTTAAACAGAAGAAATGCATTATTTTTCCAAGCATATAAAATAAATAAACCTTTTTAGAGTATAAATATAAGTGGGTAAGTTTTACTGCCATTGTAGTGAATATAATGTAAGTTTTGCCGTTATAGTCAATTATATTTATTATAACAGCTAGAAGAAAAATTTGATTACTTTACAACAATGGGGTACATAGCTATACCATGTTTAAAAGTAAAAAAGGCTATTTATTGAACAAATAATATAATTAGCTTGATGATACCATGCTAAAGTGAAGCATAAAAAATATGAAAAGTAGATGGTCTGTTATAAGAGGAATTTAATAGTGGCACATACATTTTTCTACATAAAGCCCTGACCCTTTGGCTCCATGGGCCTAAACATACTTGCTTGGGCACATTACACCTGCAAGTCTGCACATGAATTTGTGAAAAAATTCATAAAAATGTGAAAAAAATCTTTAAGCAATAATATCAAACCTATGGTTATAATGTGTACTGCCATCTTTATAACAACATTTATTCGGGCTATACTTTTTACCCCTGACTTGATTGTCCAAGGTTCTTAGAATAGGGTGGACTCCAATTGTCACCATCTACAGTGCAGGTCTGGTGGTCCTGCATTGTATATAACAATGTCAAAAAGCTTGTGAATGACAGGGCTGAGAGAGGATGTAAGATCTGGAGATTGGTCACAAGGGTTTGTGGAAACCTGACACATTAATAACCTTTAAACTTTTACAGAAAGCTTATTTATTTCTGCTGCCCGGAATGGGGCTTTAGAGATTGAGCAAGACTGATCATTTAAAAGCCACTCACTCTTGAGACAGCCTCTGTATTTTACCTATTTTTTGACACAAAAGCTTATTTGCAACCTACAGATGGTCCTATATTTCCAGGGTACTTAACCCCCCCTTATAGACTGGGCAAATCCAGTGTACAAATTGCTATTTGAACCTAATCCACCTGGAAGGGCCATCTCGGAGGTTTATAACAGAATGTTACTACAGTGCATAAAGCAGCTCAATAGGCCTTGTGAAATGAAACTTCTTTCCTAACAAATGCTTTCAGATCTATAGATCTGCTTTCAGACTCTTGCAGAAAAACTAAGATTTGTCTTCCAAATGGATTGGATAAAAATTTTTTTTGGAAAAGGAAAGATGCACTGGTCCCTTTTTTGACATATGGGGGTCTTTTATTGACGCTCTACCAGCTCATATGAACAGAATAGATACAGAAACCTAAACAGTCATCTGAACTATCTTCTTGGTATACCACCGGATTGCTTTCCAATGACCCAACGATGTGACATAAGATCACTGTAATATCTACTTTTTGTCCAATCACCAAACAGTAAACGTACTTTCCTGACACTTCTGCTGACACCATGCACATATGAGTAATCTCCGCCCCTCGCTCTCCATAAAGCCACTTTACCAAAGCAAAAAAATAAATTCCCTCTGCCGGTGTTCTTTTTCTGTCCTCGTTTCAGGACCAAGCATTTGTTTCCCCCTACCTCTCCCCCCCTGGTTTAGCCTCTCCAAGAGGGAAGTCCCATCGCGGATGGTAAATCCATCAAGTTTTGGGAACCCTGGTGCCAAGGGTATGGTGATATGGAGCTTAAATAGCCCTTTTGTTTTCAGTGCCTTGCACATGAAGCAAACTTCAACTCACAGCCATCATGCAAATGGCAGTAGTAGAGATAAATTTGAAGGAAATAATGTCTTTGCTTTCTGTTGTATCTCTTGGGCCATGTGCTTTATGGCTCCATGAAATTGCAGTCCAAGCCTCAAATATTAGGCATTGTATATACTTTGGTAGAATTTTGTTGTAACATTTTTGTACATACAATATGGCTTAGTGCACTGTTGTTCTGCCTGATGGTATTTTTTACCAGATGATTATTATCCTGTGTTATTTTGTGGGAAAACCTTGGAGTTTTTTTCTTGGTTATCTGTACATTTATTAAATCATTAGATGTTAGTGATTGCAATTTGCTATCATAACGCTGTTGATCTTTAAACTACTACAGCAGGGTGTATTTTGCTCTAGTAGCAGCCTTTGTTAGGCGACCATCACTGTCCTGCTTACAGCAGGCGCCATTTTGAAATACTTTTTTTGTTTTACTTCTTTGCAGCTGCTAAGCTGACTGGCAGGAAGTCGGATAGGAAGTTTTATTTGTAGGTTTTGGTTCTGCATAGGTACATATAAAAAAAAGATATATTATATATATATAGGGGATGGATTCATAAAATGGCTGCCAACTTTTAAAAAAAGAGTGTTTTGTTCTGTTGTGGGATAAAAGCCCCCCAAGAAAGCATACCAGGAAGTCAGAGTATGCTTCTCTCCAGCTCAGTCTGCCATGCCTCAAATAGAGGGAGTGTAACAAAGGATATGTCTCCAAGTAGGCCAGTGCCAAAGGGAGCTAAGGCTTCCTTAAAGCAATGTGCAATTTGGCAATGCAACAAGGCATTTATTCCACTGACCATCACACTGACTAGCAATGTACAATTTGTGCCTCTCAGGTCAGCTAACACAGTCACCAGTTAATGTTTTGGCTTTTTGTAAAGGTGTTATTCTACCCACGGGCAGCAATGCAACCAGGCATTTATCCCACTGACCATTACACTGACCAGCAATGTACAATTTGTGCCTCTCAAATCAGCTAATTCTGACACCAATTATTGTTTTGGCTATTTGTAAAGGTGACATTCTTCCCACTGGCAGCAATGCAACAAGTCATTTATCGCCCTGACCATTACACAAGCGTACAGTGATCTGTGGATGTGTGGATTGTGACAATGGTTCCTTAAGACTCACAAGTTGTTTTAGTAGCTTTCCCCATCTCAGGTTTAGAAAGATGGATTTAGGCCATCAAGCAAAGATAAATCTCCTGCCTATTTTAAGTCAGTCCGCAGATCACTCTGCCATTGAAGTATGCTGGGCGTGTGGCACAAAGGCCTTGCCCTTCAAACTTATCTTTGCACCTTGCTTTAAAGAAGCAATTAAAGATAAGGAAGCACAACTAAGCCGTGCATTATGTCTGCACCAGATATTCCCCTGCCTGCCTCTCAAGCACAACCTCTTTGGCGAAAAAAGCATCCCAGAAAGTCAAGACACCTGGCTTCTCCCAGTCCTATTCGTCGATCCTCTAGAAGAGGACGAGGGGCAATAGAAAGTTCACCCTGTGAAATTACTAATAGAAAGGGGTCACTCTCTCATTTCAGAAGCAAATCAGTGGAGCACCCGGAAAAGTTGGGCATGTGGCACAAAAGCATTACCATCTAAGCGAGTATGTGCAATATGGTTTAAAGAAGCAGGCCGAGATAAAGTGAATCAAGGCTAGTAAGAAGTTGCCGTCAAGTCACCTAAAGAAGTTATCCTACATTTTAGAAGGAAAGTCCAATTATTTTCCATTTAGGATCCTCTGGGATCAGTGTGTAGATGGAGACTTGAAGCGAATCTTCACCACAACAGGTCTGGTTGTTGCCCAGCAGTAGTGTCGCATTGTTGAGGTGGGCATATGAACAGGTACTGTATGCTGCCCAGATCCTATTTGGAAGAAGGTATAGAGAGGACAGGGGGCAAGTTGCCAAGATGTGGCATAGGCATCAGTGACTCTTTTACATAACTGTGCAGGAGGCAAGAAATTTGTTAACCCTTAGTAAATGGAAACTAAAAATTCCAGGTTCTGTAGTCAGACAGTCTAAAACGAGCCTAAGGAAAGCCTTTTGAGGGTGTATCCATTCAGACGAAGAGATAGAAACAAGATTGTCCAGGTTTCTGGAATTTCGAAAAGGACGTTGACACCCTCAGTGATTTCAGTCAGGTAACAAGGTTACCGGATAGAGTTTTTGTCAGGCTCCCTGAGATCCTGATACGTTAAAACAACAGTTCCAAGCGATTCACAAAAGTGCAATGCGCTTCTATCTTATGTGCAAGGAATGGGACAAGCAGTGGTGCTACTTTCAAAGGGAGAGCAAGAAAGAGGCTTATTTTCCAAACTTTTCATAGTAAGGAGATCTCTGGTGGGTTTAGGTCAATTCTGAACCTGAAGGATTTAAATCCCTTTTACACAGGAAAGTTTTGCATGATAATTATGCAGATGACCTTGTCAGTCATTTGTCTGGCTCATTGGATGATTTCAATAGATCTAGCAGAAGCTTACAGGAATATTTCAATTGCAGAATGCCACCAGACATTCTTCCTGTCTGCTATGTTTCCAACACCTTCAGTTCCCATGTCTACCCTTCAGTCTTTCTAGAGCTCCAAAGATGTTTAATAAAACATTTGTCACAGTGATAACCTTGCTGTGGTTCAGGGAGTCAGCCTATGTCACTACTTGAATGACGTTCTTTGCTGACAATATCCAAAACCAAGTGGAGAGTCACAAGAAGACAATTCTGCAAACTCTGACTCAATTCTGCAAACTCTGAACTATCAAAAGAGTTAGTTAGGGCCTATGCAGGGAATAGAAATTTGAGGATAATATTCATTACGGTGAAATTTAGAAGACTTTTGCCTTCGTACAAAGTAGCACAAATGATGGTGTGAGCTCAAAACGTTTTAGAGGGGTTGACACTGCCAGCGAAGGAATTATTATTATTATTTTAAGATAATTATGCAGGTCAGATCTTCTACATTGCTAGACAAAGTGGAACAAAGATTGTCTATTTCCATCAAGTCACAGTCAGGTGTTTTGTTTTTCATGGACAAAGAAGCATCTCAAAGAAGCAACTTTTCTGTCTCCCTAACCACCAGCCTAAAATCTGTTGGGTGATTATATGAGCAGATCATTTCATAACCACAAGTGGCCTCTGGGCTGACAGAGTTTTTCAAGTCGATAGACCTGCTTGCATCTCCAGTTATGTTCAAGTGCCAGCAAATACTGGCCGTAACCCTGGCACGAGAAAATTGATTTTTTTCCCCCTAAGTTTTAGAACCAATAGCACTGATCTTTCGAAGTCTTCTGAAGAAAGGAAAGGATTTAGAAAAAGCAAAGGTAATTATTTTCCATTGGCAGAAATTGGAAAGGTCTTAACTCTAATTATAATTGGCTACTCCTTCTATTCTTTTATGCCAGGACAAACTTTTCCATGGCCGTTGGCAGCATTCTATCTGACTGCCCAGCACTGAATGCCACCTGGCTGGAAGGCAGAGGCTCCTAGCAACTGTTTATTCTCTGTGGTGGCAGATATGCTCAAAACTTACAAACATCTATAAATAGATGCCACAATATTTTATTTGTATAGCAGAAATCAAGGATTTTCTTGGTTAACCCATCACCAGCACAGGTTCCAGAATGTTTTGCATTCAGCTTCAGAACACCTGCAGGGCAGAGGGAGGTTACTTTGCTATTGTTATTGCTTTGATAAAGTGGTCCTGTGGAGAGCAAGGGGCAGAGCTTACATGTGTGCATGCTGTCAGGAGAAGTTTACAGGAAAAGAAAATTACAGGTAAGTATGACAACAATTTTCCGTTTTTATTTATTTACAGATACACTGTATTGAGAACTACATATATGTGGTCACAGAAATGCTCTATTTTTTAATGTTATAACACAATTTCTAGCAAGTTTTTTTCTATAGCTTTCCATTCTTTGTGTATTGTTATGGTTTTATAATCCTCCAGTATTAAACTTTATTAAAAAAAAAAAAGAACTCACATACATTTATTTGCATTTAGCTATTTGCCTGGGGTTTCAGAGACAGTTCCATTTTTTTCCGTTATGCCTAAACTATCAAGATGTTGCAGAGAGCACAATTTGGAGTTCTTCAGTTATGTAAACTTTTCCTGACATTCTATAAAAAACAGCCAGAAGGCTTTTGAACTGTAAATAAAACAACAATAATGCATCCTACAAAGCAGATAAAGAAGGTGGTCATGGTGGAGACCTCCACTCTACTACAGTGCAGACAGATGACCTTTTGTTTTAGAGAAAAGAAACAGTCAACTAGCATAAATCTGGATAGGAATCATTTATATAGCAAGCAAAACTGTTCTGACAAGCAAAAACATATGATTTATAGCAATGCTGACAATAGAAATATGCTGCCAAAGAGCAAAAATGCTACCATCTAATTATTTGTTTGGCTCATATGAATCACAGAAATCAACAAATGAAAACTTCACTAGATAAAAGCAACAATGAAAACATCAGACTATGTTCAGGTTGACTATTAGAGCTTTTCCTAAAGCCATTTCATATAAGTATATTTTTTGTTCAAGCATGTAAGAATTAAAATAATAACCCAGGAAAGCAAAGGGACAAAATGGTATCAAAACACAAAATTTCAGTACCATGGGCTCACTGGTTAGTTCAATAGGCCAGAGTCCCAGAATTTTTTTTTTGAGAGGACTAGAAATGATGGTGAGAAAAAAAAGAAGAAAATGTAGCCTTATTCTGTACTGAACGCAATCTGGTTTAAGTGGAAAAGTAAAAAAATCATAACTGCTGCATTCTTTCTTTTTATAAGACTAAACTTAAAACAGTGTTCATGCCATATGCATTAAAATTTACATATTCCTTCAAGCATGAAATACATTTTAACTTAAACCACCAATTATTCATGTAGCTGCAGTTACTGTGGAGTACGAAATTTTCAATTTTTGCAATGTGGTTTTCTCAGTTTTATTTTTTTAACATTCTTTATTTATACCAGAGTGAAATCCTGTCACAACTGTGATACAGGAAAACATTACATGCTACAACCAAAAATTTATCAGTATCCCTAATTAGAAAACCAGTAAATACTCATAAAACAAAGTTTTAATGGTGGTTTTAATTAACCAAAGGAGGAAACAACAGGCCCCAAAAGACAAAATTTAACAGGGCAAGCACCATGGGCCCGATTTGTTAAAGTTTTCCAAGGCTGGAGAGGACACACTTTTTTTTTGTGAAGCCGGGTGATCCAAAGAGGTAAACAGGTATGGTTAAGGGATCTCCTTAACCTGAAAGGACAAGCGTCAAGTACTCCCACACACTTCCAGCTGGTAGTGTGATTGGCAACAGGGAATTGTCTGCCCTGAAACACGGGTATTTTGTGGGCATAAATCCATCACAATAACATTGCTCATCTCAAAAGCACACAATGAAGAGATAAATAGTGTGTCCATAGGGATGCCTATCTGCAGGTATTACTTTACCAAAAAACAATAAATGTTAGACTCCCAATGGTGCAAGGAAGAAAAATTAGCATGGCTGAGAGCACTGTCTGCTGCATGCAACATGCACTCGCTGAGCTCATCATTGACCCTGGGGATGCATAGGTCTCTCTGGGTGAATACTGAACCAGTGTCCACTGAAAGCAGATCCAGACTCAGGGTGAAAAGAAATGGAACATGTGACGAGGAGCAAAAAAAGTAGCAGAGCCCTTCTAGACAATAAGGTATAGAGTAAAAGGGTGCATCAATGCTCAGCAGTGCAGTGTGTTTTGACAATCAGGAAGGATTAGAAGTATTGGCTCTATTACAGTCTATTGGATGTTGTTCCCATGCCCTAAACAGATTATCCCTCTGTGACTGTGAAATAGTGTATGTAGTAAATGAAGTCACATGGCCTAGCAGGGAAACCCATTTTGGCCTTTTGTGAACACTTTATAGAGCAAAGTCTGGTCTTGCCATAAAGACAATTGAAAATATCCATAACAATCTCCCTGAGCTTGGAAGGTGAAGGCAAACCTTTAATACAAATAATGCTTCTTTGTTTATGGTCCTCCAAGTCCTTCAGTTACTGTTGAATCCAGATAAAATGGGTCGGAGTAGCAATGCTTAATCCTCCAGGAATGTCTGGTGAGGGTAAAATGGAGCCCTCAGGATTACTTTCTACTGAGAGACTTACTGGGAGAGCTTAGTTCATTTCCCATTGGCTCCCCTCAAATATCCTTACGTTTTCTTTATAGCTCAGTTCCTTTCTCCCAACAGGGAACTGGCTGTCAGCCAGCTTTCTAATCTCTAACGTAAGCACAGAGTATGTGCACAGGAGGACTGACTTAAAGGACTACATTGCTTATATTCAGAGCATTGAGGGTGAACTGCTCCTCAGTTGGTGTAACTCCAGAGGTCTGTGAGGATTTTTTTATTTTTTACTGCTTTATAGTTATATGTAAACAATTAAATGCCTGTAGCCTGAACATAGTTCTAGTTTAAAGCCCCCATGCTCCCTGTAGCATTTCATTAAACTTCTATACCAATTTAGATTTGTACTGTGTTAGTAGTTAAAAAAAAATTGTGGGACTGGAAATACCAGGTACATTTTCTTACCTTTAGGCCTCGGAAACTTCCTGGACTGGTTGGAGATGAACAGGAGGATTTTGTGGATTTTGGAGTGGATAACTGGCTGCTTGGTGTTCCATTTACTATAACATAAAATAAATAGTTATAGAAATCTGATATCCTAAATACCATAAAAACAAATCATACAAATTATACATCACTGGTTCTTTCACAAATAAATATATGGATTGCTGTTCCTTTTCAACGTAGCAACATTTGATACATACAGTACTGTAAGCTGATGTGATTTATGTTCTGAGGATGATTAGTACTATTCCAACATTAATATTTTTTGAGATATACAGTTTAAATGTTAGGAGATGATACAAAGTTTGATACTGTCCTGTTTTCTTGTTTGTTGTAAATGATACTGGTCTTTAGAACAAAGCAAAGATCTGCCAGTGGTCTTTTTTTTAATTACCATGACTTTGGTAAACTAGTCAAAGTAAATCTGATTGGTTGGAGCAAGTTACTTTATTTTATTTATCATTGTTGCCCTTTCCCTATTAAAAAAACAGTAATGTTTAATGCACGTTACTAACTTAGATACAACGGATGATCAACATTTAATCGGAAATAAGCCAACTGTCAAATCTAGTGCATGTCATTCTAATAGTAAATGTACAACTATATTTTTGCAGTACTTTGAGGTAAATTCCTAACCCATAGCAATATTTGTTCAAAATCTTACACAAAACTGACTGAAGATAGAAACTTTGAAAATAAGTCATTATCTTGGTTGCAAAGCTCTTACGGTGTTGTGAGAGTGAAATTTCAAGGTCTATATTCTTAATACAGAGTGTGGCTACTGTATAATCTGGTCTCAGTTCAAGTTCACTGCTCCCTAAGCATTTATGTGCTTTAGTATTAAGGAATGACAGCATATTTATTAGTGGGGATATTTTAAAAGACATAAATAAGATTGTTTTAAAAAGAACTGTATTTCCCATTGCTTTCATTGCATTTCTAGTTTTCAATGATACATGTACTCTAGAGGGACATAGGGTACAGTGAAGGTGTATGATAGATGTTTCTGAACTGTGATCGGCCAGCGTAAATAAGTTGAGGAAAAAAACGGATGTGTAAATTGAAAGAAAAAAACAACCCAACCTACTGGGGGAGTAAGGACACCTAACACTGTATTTATTATCCACGGTAAGAATGAAACAATTGCTGCATGCTGGTTTCACGGAACCAAACAAAATAAAATTCTATCAAGGGATCCCACAAAAGAGCAGCACCATGAAATTCAACAGATTGAATGCTTTTTATTTTTATATTAAAACTGTATTTGAACACAACCTCCAGTCTTAAAAAACAATGTTAAGATTGTGTCAAATGCAAGAATACAGAAAATAAATAAAAACACCCTAAGATATATACATAAGGAATCATTCCCTATATTAATATTTATCAGTAAGATGTCAACAATACTTATCCATTTCACAAAAATACATACAGAGAAATACAAAGATCTATGTCTGCTATTAATGTATGTACAATTTACTAATTTTTTTTATATATAGTTGATAAGGGTTGATAAGGGATAAGGGTTGATTTATAGTTGATAAGGGTTCTTAGTGTTTATTAAACATTGTTCGGTGAATACTGTGTAATGGGTGGTCCTGACACATATTTCAAGATGTTCACACTGAGTTTGAAGGTGCAAATATGTTATATTGGCAGTTGAAAAAGGGTAATGATATTTATATGTTTAACTTGCATTTCTGCATCTAGCAAAAATAAGATCACATTGTAAAGGGAATCCTAAATAATTCCTAATGAGACATTTTTGGGCAGTTTAGGTAATTACCATATGTTCATCTAAATTATGTGTGTTTTGGGAATGACACAGTGGGCCTGATTTAATAAAGCTCTGCAAGGCTGGAGAGGGTATACCTTCATCAGTGAAGTTGGGTGATCCAGCCAACCTGGATCTGGTCCAGGATTGAAAACGTTTGCTAATATTAAGTGACTTAAAAAATCAATCCCTATTTAATGTACAGCGCTGCGTAATATGTTGGCACTATATAAATCCTGTTTAATAATAATAATAATAATAATAATAATTCCAGGTTTGCTGGATCACCCAGCTTCACTGATAAAAGTGTATCCTAATAAATAATAATGTTGACCACTGATCTGACTACTGCTAATTGGAAATTTACATTGTGTATAAAAGAAAGTCTTGACACCACTCATCTTCCACTTTTCTTTGGAAAAAACACTCACAGTATATAAACTGCATTTTTTGTATTTGCTGACTTGGAAAAAAAGATGATGACAGGTTCTGGTGGTGTAGCAATGTAAAAAAGTGTAAAATAGACAGGCACATTTCTCACATTATTTTGCAGGTACTTAGCTTATCTATGGTCAGGCTTATAAATATGTTAAAGACAGAGGCTGATTTCTGAAAACTGGACTGTTAACTGGACAGTCACAACCAGATTTCTATTTTATTCTACTAGTGCAGTTTTGAAAATAGTAATATCTTATTTGCTTTTATTCTTGTTCTCATAAATCAGCTCCTTGATATTCCTGCATATGCTATGTAAAGCAGCCAGTAAATGGTAAAGTTTAAAAATTGATAAACTCCACCATCCTATAAATAAAGAAAAGCATGTTTGAATGATTAAGCTTACATGAAGAGGACAGCAAGTTTATGAAGCTTGACAAAGACGAGAATTGGCAGGTAAGCTGATAAAGCCAAGAGAGAAAGCCACAATCTGAATGGCTCACCTGGGGACCTTGCTGTGGAATAGGCACTGGAGTAGTAGCCAGTCCTCCTTACTGCATTCATTTTACAATAAGGGTAAAAACATTAAGAGAACACATTAAATTAGCATGCTATATCTACATATCTATTTTCAATTAACAACTGTAGTATACTCAGCAATGATATCCTGATTGCTGTAGTGAATTTGATGTTTTTTTTTACTGATACATAGATGTAGAAGTCCTGTGAAACCAAATATTAAATGGATAATTTCAATAACTGTATGTGTTACCCATAGCAGCCAATAGTAATCTTCCTTTCAATTTCTTCTAGGGAGGGTAGAAATATGAATTCTTATGAAAGTAGAGTTATGAATTCTGACCCTAATTGGTTGCCATTGACAGCACATGCAGGAATTACAGAGACTATTTATTACTTGAAGCAGAATATTTTTAATAGTTACCATAACTTTTGGGTAATAAACTATTTGTTTTCATATGCTCTTGACACATACACCTCTATTATGTCCATAGAACAATGGAAAGTATATTATTCTTATATAATGGAAGTATATTACACTCAGATAAATAAAGGAATTGTAAAGTGTAGATATAATAACAGCCTCAGTGTGATCCAACAATTACATCACAAAATTTACAATTTATGTAGAAATGCAAAAAATAATCAGATGAAATATGGTTAATTTAATTTTTAGTACAGGTCACATATCAGCTATGCGCAAAGATCTGCATGAGCTCTTATCACAATGCTCCCATCAGCCCTTGCCCTACCATTGATGTAGGTGGAATTGGAAAGGTGCCTTATCACTCCCTGACTATAGTGTTGTATACTGAAAAAAGGGTCAGGTTAGGCATATTGTGGCAAATGATATGCAAAGTGTCACAACACTATCTGAAATTTGCCAGCAAATATGCAGCACTGTCACCTCAAGGAAAGAAAGTGTCCTGTACAGAACTGAAATTTCAAGATTAAGGCTGATGACGTCAGATGATTCTTGTCTGATTATCACTTCAGAGCTAGTATCGGACAAGAATCAGGCGTGTATACAGTGCTCCTTCTACGTTGTTCTACGTCCGTCCTGGCGGATCAACTAATGATGAACGACCTTAATGCAAGTGAGAAGGAGAGAGCGCAGCAGGGTTCCGCTCGCTTGTTCTTCCCCCTTCGCTCTCCAAAAAACTGAACGATGCTGTATGTACAGCGCTTGTTCATGCATCTTTCAGTCTTTTGTTGTTGGAAAGGATCGTGAAAGATCCTTTCCAACGACAAAAATCTAACGTGTGTACGTAGCCTTACTGATAGGTATTACATAATATGAAGATATAAAAATATTTTCAGTAGTAAAAAAATAAAGCGCTTTCTACTTTAAGTGCTTCCATTTTAAAATTAGCCTTTTACATATATTTTAATATAAGAAGAGGAGCTACTACAAGCTATCTTAAAAAATGGTAAAAAAATTGAAAACATTAAAATTAAAATAGGCAACAAACTATATGTAAGGATTGAATATTTGTTTTAAGCTGAACTGTAGGAATATTACTTTAAATTAAAAAAATTAACCTATAACCACCGATGATATATAGACAGTATATCCCCCGTGTGTGCACCAATCAATATGGTAGGTACATCATCAATGAGCTGCTCCTGTTCAGAGCTGTGAATGGACCCCAGCAGTTCCTCTTATTTAAATATTTTATTTTATTCTTATGTGGAAAACCTTGGTGAAGCAGATACAATACCTGCATAAGAAAAAAAGGCTAACATTTACTGGTCTCTATTACAGAAAAAAACTGAACAGAGGCAACATTGTTCTAAATGTAGTTACTGCACAGAATTTTTAGGAAAATACACAATAGGCACCAACATTCAACTGAGAAAACACATGATTTTTAAAATTAGGCAATATTTGTTTAGACCAGATTTCAACTTTTAAAGGTCTAATTATTAATATATTAAACAAGATTCACACAGATTTCACCCAAGGTTCACACATATTACAACTGGAAAAATAATTATATTCTAGGTGAAAGTTGTAGGAGTCTTGTGTGAAAACCTTCATAAATCAATTCTCTTGCTTTTTTATATTTAGGAAGATGAAGCTCTGATTGAAATCAATGTTCTTACTTGTTGCTGGAGATTTGCTGCGCCGTGTTGAAGATGGACTTTTTGAACCAGATTGCCTTGCAGAGCGGGAATATGATGTTTTTAAAACACGACATTCTGAAACAAAACAAAAAAACACTGATACTCACTAATACCCACTTTCCTGGCAAAGGTTAACAGACTGCAATGGTATTACTTCTGAGAAATATAGTAAGTCACTGTGACATGGTAAAAATGGTTAGTAAAATAATTAAAGAATACTCTTAATCATGACAGATGTTGGTAGCCATGACAAATATTCTACATACAGCATTGAAATCTGGACAGCACACAAAAACAGAGAATATAAATTTGTGAACTGCAATTACCACCATGATCCAGAACAAAGTCATCTTGTGCATATCGGTATTTATCTGGTCCACAGGCAATAAACACATCATCATCACCAAAGAAGTCTTGAAGACATGTAACCTAATGAAATAGATAAAATAAGTAATTACTAATACATTTCAAAAATTCAAAGAAATGGGAACATGCTTTTTTTGTGTTCACTTATAACAGACACAACCATACAAAGAACTAATTCATCCTCTAGTGTGAGTAGCTGTAAAATTGTGACCTCTCTTTGAATGAACACTTTACATTGTAGCTAAAAATGTTTCATCCATTGCCTATCACTTTCATTGTAAACATATTGTGTTAGTATTTAGCCTTGAATATTTTATAACATTGTCGCTCAGGAGACCATTACATTTCCGTGGAATAACTCAATAATTTTTATAGTTTGATTAGATAGTTCTAGCATAAAAATGATGAAGCTTGCTTCAAATCATAAGTAAAATGTTTTCAGGATATTTTTAAAGAAAACATTCAGGGTCCTTGCTTTAATAAGGTATACATTTTTACATACCAATAACCCACACTGGCTGGATGTTTTCCAGAGATTAAATTTGGGGTAGAGCCAGACAGACAAGGCTGTAGTTAGCTGCTTAGAATATGTGCAAACTAACAAATATAGTATTGTGTGATAGCCTATACGGCTTCTGTTAGTTATGAGCTCTTCTGTTATAGATTGAAAAGACCTTCCAGCTTTGCCACCAGTTGAATCACAACATTTTTTTGCAGTGTAACCCTCCAAATTAGGATTATTCAGGCCATCAAGTGATCTAGTTTGATATGTACTGTCTTGTAAAAAAAAATTTCAGATGAAAACAGTCCCCGTGGGCTAGCCAACAGCTTGTTTTTACAGTAACAAAAGGGGAGCAGTCAAACCTTTCCATATCATTTGGACTGATGTAAAATTGCACAACATTTGTAATGTAGATATTTATTTCTGTGCAGTAATTTTGTGCCAATGTTACTTGTAATGTGTGACAATTTGGCTTTTACCCCTTAATTATTAGTCCACTGAAAACTGATTTTAGGTTTTAGTAGATAATGGTCTGCTAAACAATGATCTGACAGGGGCTTAATGTGTATGGCACCTGCACTTGAGTTTTTGAGACTATCCACCTGCTACGGCCAGTAGTAGGGTAATTCCACTTCCCTGTTAACATTTTTCCTATATGGGGAATATACCAGGAGGAGAAGGAACATACAAAGGTGGGTGGGAACACTGAAAATTCCCAAGTTCAGGAATGATGTCAGACAGATTCACTGTATCCAAAAGATAAATATACTGGGTTGACGCGGCATACCAAAGATCAGTGTTTTCCCAAGTATTTGAAGCCTTTGTTCCTATACATAAACATAGTTTTTCATGACATTACATTGCTGCAGTAAATTAAGTATATCTCTTAATATGAAGGACACATGATTATTTCTGTAGCTGAAGCAGAAAAAGAAACCATTGAGACACCAGACATATTGTTCTAATAATATTCTACTTTGACAAGAGGCAGATTGCCAGCATTTCTGAAAACAGCTGACTCAATCCAGCGGCGCAGTCACAGTAAATACATTAGGCAGAAGTGTGTGGGTCTGTGTAAATGTCGCACCCCTGGGAGCTTGGAGTTTCTGCCCTGCACTTCCAACTCTTCTACCTAGAAAGAGCTTTGATGACATTTCAGTAAATTTGAACAATATGAGCACAGCACCATGCAATTCTGGCATGGCTGCAAAACTCCAACAAAACTTCAGAACACTGAAGTGTGACACACCCTTAACATATGAGAAATATGTATGAAAGCTGAACAGGATGTGAAATCCTTTAGCCTGAACAAAATGGATAAAGGCAGCTGCAAGCCTAGCTTTTCCCTTGTATCTGCTAAACAGGATGTTTCTGGAAATGCAGGGAAAATGTCATTAATTTTATGACAGAAAGAAAGGAAATCCTTCAAAAACATAACATATACACAAGCTATCATGCAATGTAAATGAACTTATTGTTATTAATTAAAATTTATTTAAAAAAATTAAAAGTAATTATTTTGGACAGGCATGATTTGTCTATTTTTATATTTCCATAAAATATTATTTGATTTGTGTTTTGTTAGATCTAGCTTGTTTTGTATACCTTAGTGAATCACAGTTTTGCAGCCACAATGCAAAACTCCAGAAAAGGCAGAAAAGAATATAATATATTGTGAGGTCTATTAATAGGCATGCATCTCACTGGAAGGAATACTCAGTAAACCTGTTTTGTTTCCTTTAATTGCAGAGGAGGAAATGTTAGTGCATGGGTATATATAGATTTTCCAATGGGCTGAAAAATGGCCCTGTACAAGGTCTGGTAATAATATTACAATAATAATAATGTGCAACCCAACTGGGGAAGTGAACCTTACTGTTGACCCTGTGATGGGAAATCTAACATCTCTGACTTGTCAGGTAGAATCTTCCAAAGGGAATCCTGTTCTGATCACAACTGTCTAAGGGCCAACAGGGTTGTAAAGTGGAAAATACCTCAATATGACTAAGAACAATGTGATGTTCACAACTGCATTTACTTACAGTTGTGAAAATCACATTGCTTTTAGTCCTAGTAGTTGATGTATCTGTCCTGGTATCTCAAGGAAATAGTAATTGCTCTTCATCAACTTTTTTGAAAAATAACATATAAGCAAATCAATAAAAGTCAAATAAAATGTAATACATAAATTGTTTTAATGTTGTAACAGTATTTCAGGAAATCTTCTCCAGACACTTGTACCTTAAGTCTTTCCTGAAATCATCACAATAGAGTGTGATATTGTATTTTTTAATACCTAATGTGTGTACTGCCCAATGTTTCTGATAGCACCATGTATTCACAGGGGACTAGCTATACTTGTAAATGCTAATGAACAGCGAAGCAAACAGCTGTGCTTTATATCTCTGTCAATATCAGAGAAAATACATGTAGGCCTCCTTTATTTCAGCTACCCTTTTTGAACAGGCCTACAATGCACTTTTCGCACAATAACCTAATTAATAATTAATATGTATATATATATATAAAAAATATATACATATATCTTTTATCTACTTTAAAAAAAAAATAAACAAAATTGAGGGCTTCACAGTGGTTCGTTGTGCTGATGCAGAAAAAGCAGGTCATCTTTTGTCTATGTTCATCCAGGAGTGAAGGGCTTGTTACCCTTCTCTGGTTAAATATTGTATGCTGGAGCTGTTATAGTTTAGTGTGTTCAGACACCCAACATTGATTAGTTAGCCAAATCCTTTACCTTCTTCATACAAGCATTACAAACGGGCAAGTGTGCGTAATTTAGTATCCTTAGGATTAACTGAATGGCAGCAGTATTGTAGGATCCTTTTTCACAGAGCATTTGACAGTATTTAAGTAAGTCATTAAAGAAATACAACCTTCCAATTGCTGTTTAGCTTATCTGAAAGAAGTACATATGACAATCTACTAAAGATAGATATCCATGTTTTCTTCTCTTTCCAGGACAGTAAATCAAAGTATTCAAGTAAGAGGATGAAATATGAGGATGGATCAAATATATAGTGCTGTATATTGTTAATGTCATCTGGCTTATAGATGTTTGTTGTAAAATTGTCCATGGGTCACTACAATTTAGATCATTACACTCAAGACTACAGTCATATCTCTAGTCACACTCCACATAAAGCAGTATTACCATGTAACATTTGACATGTCCAAACAGAAGACTTTCCTCTTAAATGGCTGCCCCATATTTTTGGGGGCTAATGCATTTATAATGATTTACTTCCTAGAGCCTAACCCCAGAAAACTGTTTTCATATTTTGATATATATATATATATATATATTATCATTTATATTTTGATTTTTATATTTTTATTTCTGTCTGGTGTTCTTTTTTTTTAATCTTTAACCCTTTTAGGAAAATCTTGCCTTAATTCCTGTTTTTTGTGGTGTTCTTACAATAAATGTTGGTTATTAACAGGAAAGAAAAAAAAACAGTAATGCGTTTCCACTTTTACTAAAATTGTGTTTTTGTTTGTGTGCCCCTTGCAATTTTGTTTATTATGTTAAGGGTGAAATGTCCCCAAGTTCTAACCTTTTTTGTACTTTTTCCAGAAAAAAAAAGTTTTTGCTTAAGATAGGCATTAAAGAAATCCTGCAATAAAAAAAATATTTAGGTTGCCAATGCCAATTTGTCTTGAAATTGCTAGTTATCTCACTATCAAGCTTATCAAATAGCCTTAATAGTTTATTTCATTGACTTTTCTAGATCATTGATTTAGAACAGTGGTCGCCAACCATTTCAGAACCACAGACCACTACATTTACTGACTCCAGACCGTGCATGCGCAGGGAACCGGGGTGTCAATCAAAGGGTAAGAAACCTCCCTCATAGTGACGTTATGATGCCAGAACCAAATCTGAGCCTGCGATGGGGGAGTGGGAGGGTTGTGTCCAGTTCCGGCCAGAGCTGTGGACCACTAAAATAGTTTCTTGTGCAGTAGAAAAACAATTCCTTTCTCAAATTATCTAGTGGGTTACTATGTGAAGCAGTACAGAGGTATTGACTTTTCATCAACTAACAATCAAACACGATACATAACTCCTCCTACTTTAGTAGCCCAAATATCAGGGCTTTTCTTGAGACATTACACTATAGTCTGAACTGAGGACAGAACATTACCTGTACCATATCAGGCCAGTGTAGATGGCACTGTAACTTTAGTTTAAAAAAAACAAGAACAAACTGTAAATAACAACAAAAACTGTAACGAACAAAAACAAGATCAAACAGGAGTGCAGTGCATTTCTACAACGTGCCATTGCATGCATTTCTGTGCATTTTTGTGTGCTTTCCCATTCTTCTAATGAATATGGCCATGGTCACAATGGACAACTAAGTTGGTGGCTGTGCACTGCTGTGTAACACATGGCACACCACATGGTATGAATGAAGCCTTAATCCACTCTGGTCTACAACTAAAAAAAAATGTGCTCCTGAATTAAGAATTACTTCAACAGACCTTCTTCTCATATCAGAAACTGCACATCTGTGTCATTGCCTCAGTCTGAAATTCTGGGGTAACGTTATACTACTAAAAAAGTGTCCAGATGTGCTACATGAATCCTTTGTGAATAGCTTTTGGAACAGCTGATGATACTAAGCAAGCGATTACAATAACATGAACTGTACAATGATGTTTAATAATTTGAGCATAAGAAGTCTGATTAGAAATCATCACGTCTTAGAATAACGTAATATTCATACAGTAATTTTTATGAAGCATACCAGGTAGCAGGTTGCAATGCACATTGTTGTTTAACAATGACAAAAATGTTTTATTTTCTTTTGATGCGTTTTAGCATAAAGAGATATTAAGGTTAAAATTAATATAACAAGATTGTTATGGTTTACTTTTTTCCACAGGGACAAAATTTATCCTGTATACAGAACTTTAAAGGGACTTTAAAGTTCCGAACTTTTTTTCCGAATAAAAAATACCGAAAATAAAATAATACCCTGCAAATAATAAGAAAAAAAAACAAAAAAAACTAACAATCTGCATTCAATTCACTGGTGAACTGGGAAACAGACTGTTTACTCCCAGCATAGCATATGCCATTGTAATATTGATCTTAGATCCAATTTACAAAATATTGGACTTTAAAGCGGATGAAATAGTGTGCATCTAATTCGTTTTACTTCTTTACATCTATCAATGTGTCACATTACTAACACCATTACTTGCCCAAGAAATAAAAAGGCTGTTTATAACAAAAGGATCTCAAAGCAGATGCAAGAGATACTCAGCAATGTGCATAAAGCCGCTTCTATTTACACATAATTAAGGCAAATTCACGCAGCTGAGTCATGCCAATCATTTGCCACATTAAATGGTAGGATTACAGAGCACTTTGCCAATCCTTTGCAACACAAAGCACCTGCTAAGCCTGATAAGGTCCAAAACAGCTGAAGCATGCTGGGAAATCCATGCTGACTCAGAGGGAAGCTCCACATTATCCACCTCTCAGATGCAGTCACATTCTGAAGACATTTTTCACTGGGTTACAACAGAGACTACCATGGAATATTCCCTGATTTGTACATCAAAGACACAATTATTCACTATGCTCTTGTCATCTTTTTTTCCTATGTATATGGTATTGCCTATATTGACCCAATGTCTTATGTATATGGTATATTCACATAAAGTGAATGTTCAAAACAGATCAAAATCATAGCACAGTAGAGATATCACCACTTAAATCAGCATGTCCTGAAGCTAAAATATTAGGGCTTTGTATTTTTTATGTAAGAATTGCATTAAGCTCATAGTTTATATTCTGGTCTCTGTAGTTAGTGTGGAGCCCAAAAAAAATATGAGAGGAAATCTGTATAGTCATGGGGAGGGCATTTTATGTTCTTTCAGGGTAATGGAGGAGAGATCCTTTAATTTAAAGCTTAGTGGAGTCCCTTCATTTTGTTTAGTTTAATTATGGTAGAATCAGAATTTACAACTGCAGGAACACATACTATATTATTAAACTACTGTATACAGTGAATCTAATCTGCAGAATGTGCTTACTTGCTTTCAAGTAGGGTTTTGCTAGAATCAAGAAGAAGGTAAAGAATGACCGATGTTTGGGTTAAATTTGACACAGACACAAAGCTGAACACCAAACTTATTAACAGGCAGCCCAACTAAACATATAAAAAAAAAACAGATCAATAAAGAATCTTTGTTTCCATGATGATGATATTCTAAGATGACAATTTCAGATTTCTTGGGCTCAAATGTGAAAGAATGATACAGAGGCAAACTATATTTGGCCACCACAGACCTTAACCGTTTTGATGTGCTGAATAAGACTTAAGGCAAGCTCTAACTCTCTCATCACTATGACAAGTGATATCTTGACAAAAAATTAACGCAACTCAATACCACATAAAATTTGCATCTTAATCTTTAGACCTAGGTGTTAATATTAGAATTTTTAAAATGTTATTAGCCAAGCAGTGTGTGTTGCTTTGCACATTTTAGCATAAAGATTGCTTAAAACCCCAAATGTTATATATTTTCTCAAAAGAGAAACCATATAAAATATGTAAGTACTTTTTTTGTAATTTGTCACAGGAGTTTGTTTACATGCCGGTGCAGACATCAACGTAAGTCATAAAATGAAAATGGGTTAAAGTTTATGTCAAGGCAAAACAAACAATACAGGCACAATACATCCCTGTATACATACAAATCTCCTCATTTTTGTGAACTGAATAAAATTGAGTGGTGTAAAATCTAAGTCCTCTCAGTTTTCTTTTGTTAAAATACTCAACCTCAATTTTTTTACACCCAGATTCCTACAAAATAAAGGCTAATCAGTCTGTACTCCAAGTTGGGAACTAGAAGGGGTGTTGCTGCAATAAATGATCAAAGACACAAACATGCTTTATGACATAAAGGACTTTACATGCTCGTATGCAATTATATCCAAGCTAATACAAACATACAAAATTGGTTTTCTGAAGGAGCTGTACCAATGCCAGGATTACATATCGTAGTTCTATAGATTATGCCTTTAAAGAAATATATTCAATCTGCTGTGTATTCAGATATTGGATTCTCATGGGTTGTAACAGGCTAAAGTTAGTTTTTTTACATGTCATTTGGGTACAATTCAGAGAATGCTAATAACAATTTGCTGTAATGAATAATAGATCACAATGCAAAATGTTCTATCATGCATGCGTTGCTCTTCTTTTTGAAAAACAGAAATATTCCCCTATGATACTTATCTGCAGTTGCAACAGACACATTATCCTTTGTTAATCAAAGAATACTGTATATAATTATATGTTGAAAATCTAAATATAAAACGTAAATAATGTGAATCTTTACTTATTATCAATAATGCAGGAAACAATTGTAAGCCCTCCTAAACAGATTGCATGCTTTTCCATAATGTATACATGTATTCCCTGGTCTGAATTTTTCCAGGAAACATTATATACTAGAAGTACCTGGCATCTGTGTGCTGCTTTAAACTAGATGTAATCCTCATAGGAAGACATTGAGTTAGTAAAAATGCTTTGTATCATAAACAATTGCTATTTGTTTTACAAAATACTGTTTTTAACTTAATTTTATACATCTGATTGCTGCTGATCGCATTCAGTTTATTCTTGTAAGTCATGCCCTGTCTACATGCATTTATTTCTGTACATCATTGTTTTGCACTAGCTTATTGATGGTGACAACAATGGTTCATGCTTGTGCAGAGTATGCTGCCACAGCTCACTGTGGTCCCCATTAAAGGTGCATACAACAGGATGATGCAAGAGCACAATTGGGACACAGCTGTCACTCCATAACAGTAAATGCCTAAACAAGGACTGCATGGCAGGATCAAAAGAGATTGTTAATAGGAATTTGTTTTTCACGATTGGACAATTAAAATGAATACTTACAAAATGTATTGTATAAAGACTTTGGCTTCTTAAGTAAATCAGCCTAAGTGTGTTAGCATTGCTAAAGGCAGAAAGTTATTGCAAATTCAAATGGCTTATGCATTATATATTTCTGCTACCCACAGTACAACTATACCAAGCCCCAGCCTATTTCTGGCTTGCATTTATGTATGATTTAGAATATCTAGAAGTAAGTAAATGCATAGTGTTTTGAAGACATTTTTGTACCTGTTTCTTCTGTATATACATGAATTGCTCCTGTGCACAAAGGTCTGGAGGCAATTGGGGAGATCCTAGCTACTCATCACATTATAGTTTTTAAAAGGCCATAAGCAGTATGTAATTAAATTATCTTCAGAAAGATGACATGGTGCTGAAAGTCTTTTCTGGGATGAACATGGATTAAGGTGAACCTACAACACGTAGTGGCTTCTGGACAAAGGACTGCAATACCGGATGTGACAGATAACAGCTGCAGGCAATGCTTTACCAGCCTAATTAGCTGCTAATAGCAGGAAGCTCAGTGGGATGCAATGTATTGGCCCAAATTTACAACCATGCCTGTGCTTTAGCTTTAAAATAGCAGATGGTAAATTTCAATAATGACCAAGACATGTAATACTCTGACTGTGCCATACAGGTATCAAACTATTCATCTGAAATACAGAAAGACAAAGCCAAAGGCTGCTAGAAATATTTCATTTAGCTTTACTGCATAAGACAGTGTGGAGGTACAAGAGCTTTAACTTCAGTTTGCTATAATCAGTTGCTATATTCAGTTTGCTACTGCACACAGCCTAGAGGAATACATCTGATAACCACCATGCCTTTTTTTCTGAAGTAATTATGTGCAACAATGGCCAAAATTATATTTGGAAGAGAAATGCTAGGGGAAATGAGGTAAAGCTAACATTATTTGTTCCTATTCTTTTGATTATGAATTTATCCCCTTTTTGGTGAACCCCAATCCACAAACATTTTGGATAAAAAATTCTATATTTTTATGCTGATACCCCTAAAATATCAACAAGGATGGCAAAAGACAAAGGCATGTTTTTTAGTTTTTGATACCATTAGGAAATTTAGCCTTACTGCTAGTCTTTGTCTCAGTTAAAGAACATTTCCCTCATATGTTCTGGGCAAGGCTGTGGAGGCAGAAAGTAATATTGTGTACCTGGAGTAGGAGTCTGCAAAAATATAGCAACTTAACAAACAGGAAAATCTCCAACAGGGAAAGACACTGCAATACAAAAATGACAGGGGTTCTAGTATCCTGCTACTAAAAATTATTAAACCCTCAAAAAAATGAAATACCTCTATCAGGGGAACCTCTCTAATAAAACAAAAAGTCTAATAAACTAATAAAACAGGAGTCCTCTCTAAAAAAACAAAAAACAAATTGCTTTTAAAAGATGCTTACCAAGTAAAGAATGTAGCTGGAACATGCATACAGGGGAAGATAACAGGACTTCACTAGGTCGCTACTTTTTCTAGCTAAAGTTAGGTAGTAATATAAGAATAAACATTGGCCCCGGAATTACACTTAACACTCAGACAAGCTAAGTTTTTAGTATCAAAACTTGAGAGGGGTTTATAAAAATAGATCGGGGTTCCATTCAAAACCTATTTACATGTTGTCCTTGTATAGAGATCTATCCAAACCCTGTCCTAAATACTTAAATTTAAATTCATTGACATCTTCATTGTTTTGGTAGCATGGTGTCCTAGGATGTCACCTAATTTTAGCATGTTAACCTGGTTGATATGCAGTAAGCAGATGCAAACTGCTCCTGGTGTACATGAAGTCAGCAGGTACTCATAGTTCTACTATGTAGAATGCAGAGTGCAACTAAAGTGGGAATTATCTAATAACCTAATTAAAGTTATTATACCATGCCAGAGTGATATTTAGCCTGTACGTCTACTGCCAAATAGCTGTCAGTGTTTCTGTCTATTTCTAGAGAATCAAAAATAAACGTGAGAATAGAATATTAACTATTATATAATTATATAATAGAAATTAACTATCCAAGAATGCAAAGGAGCAGACCCAAAGCCCTCACCTCTTGTTCACATGTTCAATGTAATGACCACAGGCATAAGTAGTAAATAATATTGGGAACTGTGAATTTAGCTTTTGGTTTGATCGATGACTACAGCTATGACACATACATAGCAACCCTACATTGATGATGTTCTCTACCACAAATAGAAGCCAGCATTTTGAAAAATATACTATTTAAACTGTATCAAGGGTCTTTCTTTAAATAGCTTTACTAACATATTTTTTTATCTAAATACTTGGTCAATTTCCATAAAAGATGTCACTGTGGTGTTTCCATCTGCCACAACCTAAACTCATTACATTTTCAACATGCTTGTTCCTGATCTCCTGCAGCTAACCTTGTTTTATAGATTACATTTTCACACAATCTGCTCAATGCTAAGGCATGTTTCAGAACAGCTTGGAGGGATCTTGTGTTTTTTTTTGTATTGTAAGATTCAGATAATCTTTCCACATTGACTATTTTCAAAATGTATGTATTTTTGATATTTACCTTAGGGAGTGTTTTTTTAATTCTAGGTCTTCCATATATTTCATTTAACTTGATATTTTACCAGTAAAAATTGAAGCTGCATTTTGTGGGGTATACATGCTTATTCATATTTGTGTATATACTGTTCATGTTGCAGTTTCCCATTTGACAAAATGCTATAAAACTCTATATTTAAAGGATGATATTACAAATAAAAGGGTTTTTTTTAAGCAAATAGATTAGACAGATTCAAAATAAAAAGGCTAGTGTGTGCTTAGTTTTCTTTGACAGTTCTAAATATACTTGGTTAGGGTCCCCAATCTACTTTCTTTTTATGACATTACTTAAAAACCTTCCTATACGTTTAATGCCTTTATATAAAAAAAACTTTAAAAGAAAGTATTTTAAGATTTTTGAGAACATACTATATTACTACAACATGTAAGCAGGCCCAGGTAGGGTACTACATCTCTAAAGCAGTGTAATACCAAATATTTAAGTATATGGAACGTTTAGGTTACACAAAATAAAAACAAAACCTTTATTTACAATACAAAAAGTTAAAAAAATATATTCTTATGATACAAATCATTTATGATCAAACAATATCCTTGAGCCAATAATTTTCATCACATGATGTATGTGTTTTCCTCTGTTTTGCTAATGCAGCTTCTTCAAGAGAAACCCTAATTGTAGTACAGTCTATAAGGTAAGGTAATATAATTTCCTGTAGTGTTTAATTCATCATGTATAGAATATAGCTTCCATATGTTGGCCAAGGAAATACGTCAGCAATAGAGAGCCAGGCAGATAGAATCTGTATATAAAACATATATCCCCCATTAATTAATGGACCTCACACTGGCACACCTACAGGCCATAAGATGCAGCATAAAGATTCTTTATCAATCTATATATCTATCAATATTAGATAGATATAGATATATTAGCTATCTTATGCTTATGTTTATGCTGCACCTTATTCCCTGTAGGTGTGCCAGTGTGTGGTCCATTTCTATTGTCTAATATATTGCAACATACTGTATTATTATTATTCTAGCTTTGATAAAAAAAGACCCAGATTTCCAGTCACATGATGTCAGTGATGCCTTTTTTTCTTGTTTGGACTTCATTTACTTATTTTGTTTTTTGAAATTAGCATTGAAATGTTTAAATATCTTGTTTAAAAGTATGTTTAAATCTTGCTCATGCTCATATTGTTACACATTTGATACCTAGGTTTCCAATTACAGGGACATACATAAAAGTTGGACTAAGACTTAATTCTTTTAGCCATCCACTGACTCGGTGGTTCCTAGACTCAGTTCCCTCTTTGGGTTTATATTTCCCTAAATAGGCTCCAAAGGGGTAACTATATATTTTTTTTAAAAAAAGTGGTCATGCTTTTAATATATGTGAAGTTTGATAGTAACTTATAATTCCCCCTTTACCTCAATGCAGATATAAGGACTTTTTAAGGATTACTGTGATATTCCCCCTTGAGGAAGCAGGTTCCTCTTGCAAAACGTGTCGGGACTATCTGAATATCAACTTTGTTGATATATTTAAGGAAATTCCGCCTTTGAAACTTTGTATTCCATTTTATATATTATATATAAACATTGTTTGTTCACTAGGTTTTCTATTGTTTGGGTTAAAAAAAATATTCAATAAATATTTGTGTTTTAACCCTTATACTTTTGGTACCACAGAAACTCCCTTCTTTGGGGTCTCCCCCTTTCTTTAGGTGAGCAACTATATACCCCCTCTTAAGGGCTTTTCTTCTTTTGTTATTTGCAGTTATGATAGACGTTATTACTAATAAAGAGGACAATGTAACCTTCTGAAACCAAATGGTTTTTGGGTAACAGTATTTTTGTTAACAATATTAAAAAAAATTATGTTACCCTAATTTGTAGGCACTGTTTGAATAGAGCTCTAATGTTTGCTAAAATAAATAAAGTTTCCATGGGGTAAACTATTTTCTTTACACTGCACTAAGTAATCCAAAAAATGCCAATCCAAGTAATCCAAAAAGTGTCAGTAATGCCCTTCAATACCTAACAATACCCGAATAACCTCACCGTAGTAATGTAATTGAATGTTTTATCAATTTGGGGGCTGTGTCTCTGTGTCAGAGGCATCTACTGCAATAAGGTTGTATCATCCGAGTTTATGGGTTTTAGGCTGACTCTTAGTGGACTAAGCTCTAAAGTCTGACTCAGCTTTAAAGTCATTTGTAGTATAGTGTTTCAGATCACCATAATAGCCTTATACACGCTGTACAGTTTAGCTGTGTACTTTGAAAATTAAGTGAATGTAGATTAAAGTAGTTAAAAAGTGGTAAGAAATACAATTTATTCAGTGCAAATGCATATCCAACAGATAACATATTGAATCTAAAAAAAACTCAGTGATTCACAGCGCTAATAGGTGCTAATAGACTACTTCTTTATATGTAAAAAGCAAAAATTAAAATGTGTCTTCCAGTGCTATTGACACAATCTAAATTATGTTTGCTATTGTTGGGAATATGTAGATCCACACTCCACTATTTATTAGGCTTCTTTTATTTGTTTCCATTTATTGAAATACAATGAGAACATCAGCAGTTCTGGCCTTTGGATATTTAGCTATGCAATTATCAGAAAACATCAGACTAAAATAAACCAAAGACCTTTTTTAATAGTGTTTCCTAGCAACATCAGTTATCTAGAATAAAACAAAAACAAAACCTATTATATTTTTGAAGATATCATGCTGCATCCACAGAGAAAGCATACTATTGTTATACCAATGACAAAAAGAACCTAATTTTATTTCAATTAATCTGGCGCATTTTCTACTTTGCCTGCTGTTGTAAATTACTGGGTTGAATGGCAAGCAAAGGTGGATAGTGGCAATATGTGAACATATGTGAATATATTTTAACATTTCCCAATATGTAAGCAGGCTGGCCCTTGGCCATAATGGAGTACAGTGGAGTAGCAAAAAGAAAATCTACATAAATGTTGCTAGCAGATTCAGGTAACTAATGGCCAATTGCATGTTTTACAACTGAACAAAATTAGATTTAAAATTTCAACCCAACTACCATATTTATTTCCCACTGATGGCACATACAGAACATTGTCTTGTGCTGTTTTGCAGTTTGGCAAAATACACAATACATGTGTATGTTTATACTTATAGCATGAGCACACCGTTTTTTTTTAGAAAAAATGTTAGCCTGTGGAACATTTGACCATTGTCCTGTCTGCGTGACATTATGCAAATACAGAATAGAGCGCACTGTACACATATATACTGCTGTAGAAGAGGAATGACAGCTGTCTAAAACAGAAAGCTGAAAGGAAAAGAAAATAGACTGATAATCTCTATGATGCTGCTCCTTAATTTACAGGGTAAAGAAGGTTTTAGACCAGGATCGATCACTTCATTGCAGTATAACATACAGAAAGATCCAAAGGGGTACAGATATTTCCTGTGCTGTCTACCAGGAAACCTTTGGTTGAACAAACAAAAAACATCTTTTGGAAAGTTTGACAGCGCAAAGTTTCAACTGTGTATATTTTGGATGGATGAACTTCTGCCCACAAATTTTATGGGATGATCAAGAAGTATAGTTTATATCAATTAAATAATTTTTATTTTTATTTATTTAGTGGGAAGGTTAGAAACTTTGTGAGGATGTTTGTGTCTTTCTGTGTTGGAGATATTTCCCTGTACTTACTGTAATAAACACACGGTTTTATTAGAGTAGAGACGGAACTATAGAACTATTCCTGTAATAGTCTTGGTGACAGCTAATATCACAATTTTTACATCACCAAAAAAGTGTTATTTTTTTAATGACACAAAAGACAGCACAGTTAATGGGTACACTAATTCCAGATAAGGCAAGCAGTTACTCAATTTAGATGAACAGGTCACCACTGCAATGTAATTACAGAATATATATAAATATACTAATTGTCATAGTACAAAAAATGATTCCTTTCTTATAAAAATGATCAGATTTGAAAAAGTGGAGAAGAAAACAGATCACTACTTGTTTATAATTAGGCACCCTAGTCACGTAACCATTTGACCTGGTGTCACGGAATCAGTAAAAGACAGAAAATCTCCCCAGTCAGTCTCTTTACAATTCTTTTCAACAAGAAAAAAACTGGTAATCGCTTAGAGATTATGGGCAACATGGTTGGCTCGGTGGCTTGCACTTTTGCCTTTGTACTCTTGCCACAGGATCGAATCTTGACCAGGAACCTATCTGCAAGGAGTTTGTATGTTCTTTCAGTGTTTAGGAGGCTTTCTTCCAGCCAATCCCGTTTCCTCCCACATCGCAAAAACATGCAGTTGGGTTAATTGGGTTTGTCTCAAAGTTGGCCTTCATCTGTGTTAATGACATTTGCCTATAGAAGGAACATCAGATTGTAAGCCCCACTGAAGGACAGTAAGTAGTATGACTATGTACTTTGTAAAGTGCACCGTGATATGTTTGTGCTATATAAATAATAAATTATTGGGAGAACATTGCGAGAAATGTAGAGAAAAATAGAGTAAAAAGGATGCATTTTTTATGTAAGCATGGTACTCAGATATACACATATATAACACATTCCATGTGAGCTATATTTACCCAGAGTCCTATGGTAAAAATATACCTGTAAATATTTACCTGCTTTCCATCTAGTGTGCACAGTCTCTTGACAACCCCTGAATCCAGCTTTATAGCATCTGTGATGTCTGTTAGGACTTGCTCAAAGGAATGCGCCGTCTTCTTATTTAGGAGAATGCGTACAGCCTTGCGTGGTTTTACTCCACTCCGAATGACCGTCACTAGCTTGGGTTTGATAAAGTCTTTAGTCTCTTTCATTTCATTCTTCAGTGAAGTTAACTGTGACAGCGAGCGAGCAGATCCAGTCCTTACATTCACAGACCAGTTTGGATTAGTGTTTCTGTTGTAGTCTACTCTACGGTAAGACTCATTTGAGGCACAGACATAACTTTCACCTGCAATGAAGAAAAAACAATGCATAGAATTAAGTATCTGATTGACTTAATATACTCTTAAAAATGTTCTAGTTTATAACCAGTCATGGGGACAAAGCACTGTTTTGTGGGTGCTCTTTAATATGAGGGCAATGAAGAAATAACACAACCTAAAAATAAAGCCGATACAGAAGAAGTGAAGTAAATATAGAAGAATAAATTTGCACAGCTATGATTTCATATCTAAAAATGTTTTTTTTTGTACTGATATACAGTAAATTTTGGCAAATCACCAGGAGGGATAGAAACAAAACAAATGTGTCATGATTTCTTGCCTCCTCCTACCCTACTAAAGAAAGCCTTTTTATGGGTATCTGTGTTACTGCTGGAGAGTTCTCTACACTTGCTGTCTAGTAAAACATTGTCAGCATAACAGTGAAGATCTCAATCATTCCCTCCGCCATAACAATAAAACATCAGGGGTTCTTACTCTATCTAAAACAAAGACAGAATGTTTTAGCTGGACATACACTTTACGATGATGTTTCACGTAGGTTTTCATCAAAGATCTGTAATTCTGTTGGGCAAGTTTTACTTATTGTATAGTCTTGTCATGCTGCACAACCTGGCATGTGTCAACTATATTTGCTAGCCCAGCTTTGACGATTCTAATGTAATGTCTTCACTACCCATTGCTTACTTGACATTAACTCAGCATCATTATATTGGTGATTCACTGTCCATTCATCAGGTAGGTGACAGAGGAACAGGAAATAATGGAGTCAACGGGCCTGCCTTTTCAAAGCTCTCCATGGATATTGAAGTTAGACTATCATAAGTGAACCAGGGTGTTCCAGCAACTCTGAAATAGATCTGGTCCAGGACTGAAAACATTTGCCAACTAATCTTTAATTAAAAAAAAAATGGGCAAATATAGTAAATTGTCATTGACATGCACAAAAAGGTAGCATTCAATTAAGATAAAGAACAATATCAACAATCAACTTGTGCAATATGAAAATGACAATAAAATGATCTCCATATAAAAAAGGGGATACAAGCAAATAAAGAAATACACTCTGGGATTGCTGGATCACACAGGTTCACCTATGATCGTCTATCTTCTCCAATCGTAGACAGTTTTATTATATCAGGCCCATGGTCCTGCCTATGTGGTACAGCAGGGTGTGTAAATTACAGGAGTGGATAAATTACAAATCCTTTGGCAAACAAAACAGTCTTTAAATAAGTTTTCAAATGTGTACTTAGCTTTTTCTTTAAATAATCGTTGTGTGTAACATTAAAATGTTCCAAGATGAGTCTCTTGTTGACTGTCGGGGGAATTTGGGATAGGGATCTTCTGTTTTGGTTTGAGATAATTGGAAATAATAGATGCAATTATTTTTAGGATGAAAGTGGTTCTGTTAAAATTCAGCTTGATCTCCCTGATAAGTCAAAGCTGAACTTTTATTTTAATCAGTTTCTGACAATCTTGTTTTGTGCTGAGCCTCCCTTGTTTTTCAATGTAATGTATAATTTAGGGTGTGTGTATATACTGAATATATTTCACGCAAGCAGCAAAACATGTTGGGAAACCGAGTTATGAATTAGAATGGAATATATTAAAGCCTATCTGATCACATAAAATGTTTCTGAAATTACACCTTTAGATTTTTGTACATTTTTTAGATATTCAAAAATCATTATTTAAAGTTAAAAATCACTGATAATTAACATATATGCTTCCAGGCATTTATAAATATATAGCCAGTTTTACAATAATACAATTTACAAAGTCAAAGTAAGTTAAGATCTGTTCAGCTTTCTTTCGGAACACAGAGAAAAATAGAGGCTGCTACTACTAACCTATTGGAAGACTGGGTATTATGCAAATCTAATTGGATCAACACTTTTTAAAAGTGCTGATCAGGTGTAACCATGCAGTTCAAGGCATATGCTTTGTTCTGACTTTACACATAAAATTTATTTAGCCTTCTGAAGTCAGAGGATTAGCATGATAGTAGTCCAACAGTGGACCCCTATGTAGAACTGATGTGGGCCTTCCCGCTCTCTATGCTCATGTCCCAGCTCTACACCCTACCCACCCCAACAACTGACCCCACATTTCCCTGTGCACTATCCCCATGGGGAGGATGAACTGACAGACTGTAGGTTCATTTTACCCATGCAAGTTTCCTACTTCCTACTGGGTGTGCTCAAGCGTCATACAGCAGCATGGGAACAAGTGTTCCTGTGCTCAGCTGCACTGTCTGTTCTTTCTGGCAGCGCAGCTTTGCTAAAGACCCTCTCGCAAGTTCAATGTCTGCAAAGAGAAGGTGTTAAAGGGGTCCATATTGTAAATCCAAATAATGCTGCAGGTCCGGCCATGGTTGTGAAAGTCCCTGTTGGCTGAGGAGCACAGGCACAGGCTTCAATTCCCTATGTCTGCCTGTGCTGCCATTTTAAGAAAGTGGTTTAGAAGGTTGTACCCTGCAGTTATATAGTGATACCACCTATAGTCTTCCATGCATGTTGTTTGTGAATTTACCCAAATGATTATTTCAATTGATGTAATGGAAGTCTGGAAGGAATCAGATGAGCAATGAACCATCACTGATATAAAGTATGGCTAGAGAAAGAAAATAGTGGTGGAACACATGGACTTGTTGTCCTAATCTAATGATTAATTGTCTAATCACACCAATAAATGCTCATGTTTATGAACTGACATCTGAAATATCTAAATTTCAACCCATAACCAAGCCTTAATATGAACAGAAAGGTTTCCTTCTTTAACAAAATGCAGAACTTTTTTTACATAGAATTGCTTTCTGGTTCTTGGCATGTGCCCAACACTATTAAATCATTTCAACATTGAAACACAGCAGGTACAAAAGGTGACAGATTTGTCAGAGGTGAATGTCATGTGTAATTATCAAACATTATTTATGTTTCTGCTGTTAATGTGGTAATGACAGTTGTGCATTAATGAATCCCCCTTGTTGACAGCACATATTTAAGTAATGTAGATATCCTGCAGATATCTGACTCATCTACTTCATAAACAAGATTTTAATTTCATTTTAACTGACTGACTTTTTTACTTACTGCTACCATATAACGATCACTCTGGGGCCAAATCTGTAGCAAAGGATACATTCTCTATATTAAAGAATAGATTAGATGTTAGATTTTGAAGAATCTGAGGAGGAAATTAAGCTAACCATGTTCGACTGATTAGAAGAAAACATTGAATCGGTTAAATATTGATCAAAAAGGTTCTGCAATCATATTTATGATGAATATTTTGGTAGACTGTTGTCCTCAAATGAGATTGGACAAGGGAAATGTGTTAACCATAGTATTCAAATGAAAACTGCATGTTACAATTGATATTTTGAGTAGATAAAATGCTAAAACCTGTTGTAATTCAGATTGGATATTAAACAACTACACAAGTAATTAGAATGATGTGATGAATGCTAAAACTACATTTATTGGCATCCATACAGTCAGATTTTGTTTAGGATTAGATTTATTTATGCAAGCTACATCAATAAAGCTAATACTTCCAACAAACAACGACTGTTATTGATTTTAACCAAAAGTTGGTTCTGGTAACTTTGTTTTACAAAACAAAAACTGTTTAGTCAACATAATGTGACTGCCTGTTTGTATTTATTATGGCAGTGTTAGGAATTTGGATGGGAAGTGGTATAAATGGAACCATGTAATCTGCAAAATGCTCCTGAATTTGTTGGTACTTCCTAAAGCAGCCTCTCTTAACACAGAGAAACTCTTGAAATAAATTTCAGGTCTCAGGGAACCTCAACTAATAATTTCTATATCTACAGCTTATGAAGTATTACTGTGAACATTAAACAGACATAAACAAAAAAAGGAAAAAACAAATGTAGCAAACTTGACAGCTGCCTTATGTGACAACAATATTTTCAATACCAGAATAGAAAAAAAAGAGAACAGTAATATGTATAAAACTGAATTCCCACTTTCTTTCTGGGCAGTGTAATAATGCCCCCTTACATTAGTGGTGAGTGAAGAAACCCCCCTTTACATTGCTAGTCTATCATAAAAGGACCCCTTTCCACTGATGGCAAGTAAGAGAAGGACCCCATAACCTTGGGGATCATTGGGAAAGAAGCTCCTTACATTGGTCGTAAGTGGGAAAAATGACTCCACTTAAAGAATGCTAAAAACACTATTAGAGTCATTGATAACTTATCTGAGAGGTAGAAATAGCTCAGAATTGCTCAGAAAACATCTTGAAACCCCTGAAGGAACCCTGGGTAAGAAAGAATTACCTAAAGTAGAGGTCCTCAAACCTTGGTCTGCAGATCTGGCCAATGCAACCACCAGCAGGGTCAGGAGAAGGACCCCACGTGGGGGGTGGGGCACACTGGCCAGAGCTGCAGACCAAGGAGACATTGCAGGCTTAGGGAGGTGGACAGCCTGTCCACTCTTCCATTGCAGGATCAGACCTGTGATGGGAGAGTGGGTGGGTTCTGACATCATGACATCACTCTGGGGGAAGTTTCTTCCCCTATGAGTGACACACGGCTCCCCGTGCATGCGCTGTCCAGAGTTTGTGCACTTAGTGCTTCGCGACCTGCAAAAGGTTGGGGACCACTGATCTAAAGTTATAAAAAAAATTAACAGCTGTGAAAAGAAAATTAAAACAGATTAGAATAGGTGTTGGGTTTATTTTAATAAAACCCTGATGTTTCTTGCCTCTAACTCGGCTTCATCTTGTTCCTTGTATACATACTTTTATTTTTTACCGTTTATATGATCCTGTGTCTTTTCCAATCAGTCATATGTACAGTATATATATGATTGTAGTATGGCATTTTACTCTAGTAGAAAGGTCTCATAAATCTTAGATGTACCTTTAGTTACTGTTATGTAGGTAGTAGCATCTAGGAAATAAAGCTTGGAGTTAGGAAGTTCAGGGTAACTTAATATAAAACAAAGAGGGGTGAAGATTCAATGCTATGATAACACTTGTGAAAAGTCACAGACTAATGTAATGACAAGGCTACAATGGCAAGAACTAAAACTAACTATACATATATCAGAAAAAATACAGTCTTCTCTCTTATACTAAGAGAATATTTACATTATATATTGTACTCTGGAAATAACCTCAAACTATTGTTCAGTAGGTGAATGCAGATCATGAAATCCTATTATCAAATAACGTAGATACAAGTGAAACCTGGGTTCACGTTTCTAACAAATAATTCAAGATCCTGTGTAAGACAATTCACATCTCAAATTTCCTTCTGACACTACACAAAAACAGGATAGCTAGACAGGAAATTAAAACTGAAGGATGCCAGGTGACAGCAAAATTCTAAAATATTAAAATTGCAGTCATGTAAGTTCAGCATTTCAGTACACAGGGCAGTGACAGTAAAATGTTGTAGTCAAAGCATGTCGCTTTTCTTGTGAAACCTACATTACACTTGCAGAAAATCTGTATGTATACAACAGCCAAAATGAGTAAACCTTACAGTAGTACATAGATGAGCCATGAGGTTTTGTACAAAGTACATTTAGTTGACTTTGGTACCAGTAAAATACTTCACAAGTCTGTACCTTTTCAAAATACCAAGCTACATCCCAGGTAAACAACTAAATACACACTTAATTACATTTAAGAAGGCTGTTTTACCTGCCAAATGATTTGTGTTTCTGCCCATCCAGTTCTGATATTTACATGATGAGCTTCTCTCCCAGTCACTTCTCTCCCAGTCACTTGGCTCCTTGTGCTGCTTCTCCCCCTCCAAGTTACATTTTAGTACCTACATTGCTTACTTTAAAAACTATTTATATACTAATGTAATAGTTAATGGAGAGCTGCAATCATTTGTGTCCTATATGTCCGTAGAGTTCAGCTTTACTAAACAGAACTTTGGGCTTTTATATATTATTATTAGTTGAACCCCCCTCACTCTTAAATCGTCCTGCCACGTCATGGCCTTCTGATTGTAAAACACAAATTCTATTTGCCTTGATTCATTTACAATGGCAGACACTGAAGTAATGCCAGTCAAAGTGTTTGTGTTTATAGCTTAAACCATTGCCAAGCTACATTTAAATTCACACTATATGATTACTTCTCCAATAACAGCAATGACAAGATGTTCCATGAAAAACCTAGCAAGTGTGAAGGGTAAGAATAATATTCATGAGAAAATCTTTGATGTGTCTGTTTTGCAAATTAGCACAAATCTTTAAATATACACGTTATAAAATTTAAATGAGACGTTTTGTCTTCTCTGTCTCAGTAGAATTAGGAAAAGCAAAACAAAAAGACAACCTTTCTTTAGCGCAACAAGAATTCAACAGATCATTCCTGTATTACTAAATACAATGGAGAAGTAATACAATACATTGATGGCTGTCTGTCATCCTCCCACCCTCTAACCCTTATGTTCTTCTGGCACTGTGAAGCCTGCTTTCCCTCTGCCCTGCAGATTCCAGATTCTCTAACACCACATATATTCATGTTACATTCTAGTCTCAATATGAAATACTTTCATACCAGCATGATTGTTTCTATGGTTAGAGAAGCTTAGAGATCTGTAAGACTGTGTCTGCATTGCAGTGGTGCACATTCACAGGCCAAACAAGCAAAAAAAAAATGAATTTTAAGCACGTCATGCAATATTGTTATAATTTACACTCAAAAATGCAAAATACCACAGACAGGCCTAGTCTGGTTTAAATTTTATAAGGCTGAACAAGATATATAAACTAATGCAGTTATGTAACTATTAAAACAGAAGGGATGTTTTAATTTAAAGAAGGGATGCCTGGTATCATTTTTTTTATTTAATAAAGCAGCACACAGATTGAGACATGGAAGGTCAGGACTGAGAACCAAACAGGTGTACTGCATACACATATGCTGACTGGAGGAAAGATCATAATGATAGGAGGGTAACTGCTGCTGCTCCATTTCTGTCCAATCACAGGCTGGGGGTATGGAGATGACTTACCTGCACTAAAGTCAAAGTATTAATATATATATTTAATATATATATATATATATATATATATATATATATATATATATTTTAATATATTTATTTTTCTAAAACAATATATATATATATATATATATATATATATATATATATATATTTTAATATATTTATCCAGCTTTCCTGATGCTTTATTGTACATATTAAGAATTATGATTGGCTTAACACCTTATCGATCAATCAGCAGGCCTATTTGGAAATGTAACACAAACGCTTGTCTGCATGTGCACTCCTTTCACAACGAGCAAATTAGAACGAAAAATAGATTAAGTTAAAAAGGGTGAACCAGTTGTCATCAGGCCTTGTCAGAGTCAAATCAGGCAGGCAGTACACGAACAAGCCTTCATTTAACAGTTTCACCGAAGTCCTTGTACAGATACACATCTAGTAAAAGGCATTTGTAAGCCATATTCTGATAGCACTTGTATTACAAGAATATATTAACCAATGTGCATCATTAAAGGCTTACTGCAACCAAGGTTAAAACTTAAGGAGCTTTTTTAATTTTTGAAGGCAAAACTGCAAGAACACATATAATCAATGAGCTGCATGAAACGGCTAGTCAGATGGTAGATTCCCCAGTTTTCCGTTTCTAACTTTTTGCAATGTTAGTATGCCCACATGGAGCTGTGCAATGTTTATTCAGTTCTCTGGCCTTGTATACAGGTCAGTCACTGTTTAAGGCTATACACACGCATGCAATGGTTCTCATCCAATAATCGGTTCAGGGCTGATATCGAACAAGAATCTTGCGTGTGTACAATGCTTATCATCCATCATCCGAACGACCGTCCTGATGGATCCATAGACATAACTCTAGTCATAGTAACTTTCATGTTCTTGTGTTTATCAAGCTAAGGTAGGCTTATAATAGGGATGATACTATTAAGGTGGTGTACACTGGCGGGTATTTTCACAGGCTTAGATTCAAGGTCATTTAGAATACTGATTCCAACATCTAACAGTGATTTAGATACTAGCAAATTTAGACATTCTACATAAAAGGAAAGCTGGGCAAAGAAAAATGTGGAAGCTGACACTTTGCACTTTTTTCTGACCAATTGAGTTGTCTAATTCTGTTATAATTTGAGGCACAAAGCTAGTGATGTCAAATGATTGGAACTACTAACAGTGACACAGAAGAAGGAGAGGACACTGACCCAAAGAGCTTTAAATCTAGGAGGTGGGGAAGTGGTACACAATAGGAGGGGGGATTGGTGGGTGAGGGTTTTAAGAGACAAAAGACAAAAGAGATGGGATTTAAGGGCTCTTTTAAAGGAGCAGAAAGTAGGAGCAAACTGAATAGGAGGTGGAAGACCATTTCAGAGAGTCAGGAGTGTGATGAAGTTATGAGTGAGGAGTAGGTCATTGGAGGAGCCAAGAGAGCGGCTAATCATAATACCTTGGTTTTGAAGCCAGTAGATCATTATAATAACCCTGCTTTGGATTGTCCCTGACCCCAATGGGTATTTCATTCCACCATGACCATTGTCACTTAAAAAGAAAGTAACAGCAAAAATCTAAAATTTGTATGTATACATACCCTAGTTTTGAGGAGTTTTGCTCTTACTTCCTGTTGCATCTCCAGAACAGTGAAGGGAAATTACTTCAACGGAACACACAAAAAATATTAATAAAAAGCAATGTAAAAGTTTATGGGGAAGGAATGCTGTTATTTACTAAAATGCCATGTAGAGGTTACAAAAAAGTGGAAAACTTTTTGAACTTGTGTAACTTAAATCCTACGGAAATCCAACATTATCAGATGCATTAAATTGCAACTATTGATACACACAGTTTTTAAATGATCAGTTTCCCAATATGTAAGCAACATATTCAATAGCCAGCATCTACATTTTTGATTATTAGAAAGTCCACATGGTGCTGATTACTCTCAAAGCTATTTTTTGAGAGAATAGCTTGTTTTGCCTTAACTTAGGCTGCCTTCACATTATTATTTTGCAGTAATATGTGTGCTACTGCCATGCGGGGTGAATCATTGTTTGTGTGCCATACCAAACAAGTGTGAAGAGGCCCTTAGCATCAAAATTACTTTTTTCACACCAGAGTGAAAGATTCCTGAGGAGAAAGGACAGGTGAGTATAAGATTTAATGGGCTTTCCAGAGTAAAAAAACGAAGGGTAAACATAGTAATCCCCAAGGCTATGTTCAAACTGGAAATTATGCTGTGGTGCAGTTACTGGACTACTCGGGGGAGATATCACAAGTAACTTCTACCTGTAGCAGCCCAATAGAAAATGAATAGGGATGGCAGTCAAATCTGCAGATTCTGGTTCTTTAAGAATCAGCACTGTGGTGCACTCAGAAGAATCCCAGGTAAAGAGGTCAGTGCCGACAATGGAACAAGGAGAGGTTAGCTCAACTTAAAATTTCAAACGTAGAATGGACTACTTAGGCACTTTAGTTGTTGTTGTTGTCTATGAATTCACTAAGGAGATAAATGAATCTCTGGGCACGTTTCCTAGACTGGAAGTAGAGAAACATTCCCTTTACAGGGAGGAGAAAACATAAAAACTCTGACACATGGTCTACCCTTTCCCCACGTTACTAAAAACAGCAACAAAAAAGTCTGAATGATATAAATTATAACTTCTCCCATTGCTATAAAGAAAAACTATGGCTAAATGTATATGTTTTTTTTTAACCATGGTTGCTAGGGGTTCCTTCAGCAATCAGCAATTTGTGCCTCTTATTTGTCAGTTTGAGGCACAAACTCTCTATCTGTAAGGGTGACATTCTTTTCACTGGCCAGCAATGTAAGCGGCATTGTTCCTATATATATATATATACACACACACAGGAACAGTTCTATGTATCATAATAAATACCTCCAGCTGAATGGATTGGCTATGGCAGTTGTCCAGTCAGGTTCCGCATTCACATAACTCCTATTGATAGTGCACTGAATGCTCTAGATGGCTGCGGAATTTTGTTCACTGACAGCTGCATTAAACAGTATGTTACTTATGGAAAAATCTGGGTTGGGGTTAATATTAAACATCAGAAAGCATGATCTGTTAAATAAGAAAGTAAATAATCACATGATTTAGAAAGGAGTAGGGAACAATATCAGATGTATTTTATGTAAATCCCCCTGAAAAATATAAAACAAATATACAACTACATACAAATATGCAACAGTATATATCTGTGTTGCAGAATAATGAAGAAACCTAACAGATGATTGAGGGACCACCTGCTGACTGCGAATTACAAAAGCGGAAAGCATACTTGTGAAGAAGGAAGAGCCAGGCCAAACCAGACACACCAATGCCATATTTCTGGCTTCTATCTGTCAAAATAACAAGACCCACAAGCATAGAGAAATGCTGCAAATGTACAGTATCCAATTAGCGCTTAAGAGCCATGAATGGATTTGTTTAATCTCAACTATCCACTGGAGATTTCTCTAATTGCCTGTGATGTCAGTGGATCCCTGTTGGTGCATAAACAAGTATATGGCTAAGGCTTTCCTGTTATTGATTTAAAGGTCACATGGCCAGTGTGGGGAAGCCTATATATTCATATATGTCAGGAGCAGCTTCTAGTTAACCCCTATTGCAGCATGACATGGAATCCTCAGCAATGTGCATGGCCAACCCCTTTTACACTGCATGAGTACTACTTCCCAGAGCTGTCACTCATTCCAGCCAGAAGAATGTCCCAGAATACTAATGCTGACAATTAAAATCAAGAGCCATCTTGATCAGGTACCACCTCCATCTAAGTGAATGTCAGGGTATGTGTGAATTGTCATCCTGCAGGAACAGGGATGCAGAGCACATTGTCGGTGTACATGTACAATGAGACTGAGAATCATGCTAATAGCATGGCAGGTAATCAGCTTGACCTCTGCATGCTCTCTGATCATTACCTTCTTGCAGCTCATCCAGGCTGGTGATCTTCCTGCTGCCATCCAGTGTATAGATGCATCGCACACCTTGGGGCAGGCTGACATTGTCAGAGAGGGATCGGGTCAGCTCCATGAGCAGGGCATCGAATGACCTGAACCGCTCAGCAGACACTGCATAGGGCAGCCCCTTGAAGTAGCGATCCCCATTGCGGTAGAAGCGCACCTTCTTGGCCTTCCTCTCCGAGCTGAGCGCCTGCAGGGTACGGGTGCGGTAAAAGCTGCAGTGGGCACTGTGTGCAGGGCTTGGTATCAAGCCATTACCCCTGGATCCGGAGCCCGAAATACTGCCCTGACCTCCCCCACCTCTCCGGGATTGCCTTTGCTTTTTCTTCCTCTCGTCAAAATGCTCCAGCTCGATGCTCCTGGCGCTGGCCATTGTGGCTCTCTGATGTAGTCAGGAATGAAGGCAGTCACCATCCAATGTCAGCCTATTCACAATGATTTAGCCTAAATTCCTCGGAGGCGCTGCATGCTGCTCCCAGGAATAGAAGGTGCAGTACAGTGCATGTCCAGGAGGACACAATGTCACTCCCCCATGAGGCTATTGGAATCGTATGGTGTATTCTACCAAGGGAGGAGGAAAGGTCCAGCACACAGGCAGCAGCAGTGCAGGAAAACAATAATGCTGCGGAGGGAAGAGAGGCAGCACAGCCTCACACTGAATGGAGCAGCACAGGCATTGTCTCCATGAAAGAGTCGTCTGTATTCCTATATCAGCCGGGCCCAGTGCACCTCCATAACCTTCTGATTCAATAGGAAGCTTCCATCCAGCACCGAGGACACACACACCCAGCCAGCTACCCGAATCCCCAGTACAAGCGTGTAGTAGAGGGGGAGTATGATGGAGGAGGGCATTCCCTGCATCCCTTCAGCTGTGCCTCCTCCTCCTCCAGATACACAGCTCAGGATCCATTATTATACCCCCACATTCACCT
>NC_092860.1:105573941-105689903 GCF_032062135.1 Pyxicephalus adspersus | reverse complement strand
CCCACATTCACCTCACCACCTCAGTGCAATGTGCCTGCATCTCATTCCTCATCCACATACATTGTATAAGCTGAGTGTCTATTATTATATCCCTACATTCACCTCACCAACTCAGTGCAATGTGCCTACATCTCATTCCTCCTCCACATACATACATTGTATGAGCTCAGGATCCATTATTATATTCCCTCATTCACCTCAACACCTCAGTGCAATGTGCCTGCATCTCATTCCTCCTTCATATACATTGTATGAGCTGAGTGTCCATTAATATATTCCCACATTCACCTCAACACCTCAGTGCAATGTGCCTGCATAATCTTCCTCCTCCACATACATTGTATGAGCTGACTGTCCATTATTATATCCCCACATTCACCTCACCAACTCAGTGCAATATGTCTGCATCTCCATCCTCCTCCACATATATTGTATAGGCTAAGTGTTTATTATTAAATTCCCACATTCACTTCTCCAACTCAGAGCAATATGCCTGCTTCTCCATCCTCCTCCACATACACTGTATGAGCTGAGTGTCCATTATTATATCCCCACATTCACCTCACCAACTCAGTGCAATATGTCTGCATCTCCATCCTCCTCCACATATATTGTATAGGCTGAGTGTTTATTATTAAATTCCCACATTCACTTCTCCAACTCAGAGCAATATGCCTGCTTCTCCATCCTCCTCCACATACACTATATGAGCTGAGTGTACAATATTATATCCCCAGATTCACCTCACCACCTCAGTGCAATGTGTCTGCATTTCCATCCTCCTACACATACATTGTATGAGCCGAGTGTCCATTATTATTTAGTTACACAGTCAACTCACCAAGTCAGAGCAACGTTTCAGCATCTTTGTCCTCCTCCAGATGCACTGTGTGAGCTGAATACCCATTATTGTATCTCCACAGTCATCTCACAAATTTAAAATGCATTCATATCTATCCTCTTGCAATAACACTGCATAAACTTCCATTATTGTATCCATTATTGTATCTTTTTAATCAGCTCCTAAAAGTGAAGTGCCTGTATCTTTCTTCCTAGGATACATTGTAACTATCGAGTGTCCATTGTTTGTCCATCTTAATTTCCATTATTTGATCTTTACAGTTACCTCACAAATTTAAAGCAAATTGCAAGCATCTCCATTCGTCCTCTAGTTACATTGCATGGGCTGAGTGTTTATTCCTGTATCTTTATAGTCACCTCATCAGTTCCACCTCAGGATTCTGCATTGTATCTCCCTCCACAGACAACTCACTAAAGCTACGTACACACTTCCAATAATTATTGTTGGTAAACTAACGACGAACGATCCTGCACAATATCTTTGAACGATCGTATAGCACCTATCCGGTACATACAGATAACGACACGATCGTTCAACGATATTGTACACATGATAGATGCGATTGTTTGAACAATACAGGAAGTGACGTGCACCAGAGGAAGTGAATAGTGTGTACAAACAATCGGGTCAAACGAACGACATTCTACCTTCCACAGACAGGGATGGGACCTGTATGCCTCAATGAACTCACGCATGAAGTCAGGATTATTAAATGCATCATAGGCCATGATCTGTGAAAAACATTAAAATATAAAATATAACAAAACTATAAACATATAACATATAAAAACATTTAAAAATATGCAGCATCACCTACCTCAATAATGTTGGTCGGGCAAACTGTCGGGCGAATATTCGTACGAACGAATGCACTTTCCGGACTTGGCACCTTGCACTTCTGATTTCCCACAGCACTTTGCAAATCCAGCCACTTCCTGTTAAATGGTTTCCGGTCATGTGAGAGGATGTCTCAACAAAGAGCCAGCCCAGCCACCCGTGCCACATCTATGGCAAGAGAGGAGATGGAGGTGTTGGTGGATGTCCTGGAGAGGTGGGATTATGATGGTCGGAGGGCTCATTACAAATCCCAGAATGCAAGGAAAAATCGCATTTTAGAGAAATTGCAGCGGAGAATATACAGAAAGTTTCGTGTGGAGCGATCCAAGGACCAGCTAAGGAAAAGGTGGTCTGATTTGAAAATTCGAGGGAGGGACGTATTGGATTCGTTAAGGCGTCGTATCGCCAAAAAACGTAAGTATAAATTTTGTCAGTTTGTAAAAGTTTAGTTTTGAAAAATTATTCTTTTGAGGTTTTGTAATATTTTGGGAAACTATTTTTAATTTATTTGTATTTGTTTATATATATTTTTTAATTATTATTAATTTTTTTTATTATTGTAAGTTGTTTTAAATTTTTTTAATGAAAAATTTTTGTTCTGTATTTGTTTTTATGCATTAGGACGCCGTGCTCGGGAAGTAGAGGAGCAGCTGCAGGTGCGTCCAGAGGAGCAGCTAGAGGTGGAAGGTAGGATATTGTTATATATTTAATAGGAAAAAATGTATTATTTTAAAAATATTAAAAATACATTATTTTTCAATATATTTCAAATATGTTTTTGATTTTATTTTTATGCAGAGTTGATTCTGGGTTCCCCTGACCAGGCTGGGCGTCCGGAGGAGCAGCTAGAGGTGGAAGGTAGGATATTGTTATATATTTAATAAGAAAATATGTATTATTTTAAAAATATTAAAAATACATTATTTTTCAATATAAGTCAAATATGGTTTTGATTTTATTTTTATGCAGAGTTGATTCTGGTTTCCCCTGCAGAGGAGGTAGTGGAATCTGTGGTGGAAATTGACCCAGGTATGTACCAAAATTTTAGAGTGGTAGTTTGCATATAATTGTGTGTAATTTAACTTTTTTTTTTACACACACACACACTCATAAACACAACACAGCCTGTATAGAACGTTCGTTCATCGCGCATGCTCGGAACATGCACGATCGCTGAACGACCGTACACACGATAGATGGTGAACGATCGTCGTCCAATCAGATCCGCTGGGCCGGTCGTTCATTTCCAACGACTATCCTCGTTCGACGGCGTCGTTGGTCACTTTTTTTAAGAACGATCTTTGGTCAATCGGTCGTTCGTCGTTCATTTCCAACGATAATAATTGGACGTGTGTACGCAGCTTAACTCAAAGTGCCTGTATATCTTCCCTCCTCTATATACACTGTATGAGCTAAATATCCATCACTTTGTCCTCACAGTTGCCTCAGAAACCTAAAGCATGGTTCCTGCATCTCCATCCTTCTCCAGATACATTGTATTAGTTAAGTATCTATTACTATATCCTCACAGTCACTGTATGAAGTGAGCATTCAATAATATATCTTTATAGTCATCTATTCACTAACAAGAATTGTGGGACTTCAATGGTACCAATATTAATATTAATAAATAAATATAAATATTATTAAAATAATATATTTACAAACATAAAAACAATTTCAACAAGTAGCACGCAGTCTAATGTCTCTACTATACTCATATTTCATGAGCACAGTCTAGGACCAATTTTGAAGGGAAGCCAATTAACCTAACTGCATGTTTTTGGGATGTGGTAGGTAATAGAAGAAACTTGCACAAACACAAGGAGAACATTCAAACTTCTTGTTGATTTTGTCCTGGCTAAGCTTTCAACCTGGGACCCTGGCGCTACATGGGCAAGATTGCTATCCACTGTGCCAACCTTATCCATTACTGCATATTCAAAGTCATTTCACAAACACAAAGATGATCCCCAGACACAAAAACCTGCAGGTAAATAAATTATTCAATAGACATAGATAAAACCCCACATTTAGTGAGTCCTGTGGAACGCACTTTTTTGCTATGAGTAAAGGACCAATGTTTTTATATTAAAACAAGAATCCTGTATTTTGGAGTGCTGGTGACTTCATGTACTGGTTCACAGCATTCACAGCATTTGATTTGTCAAAACTTTCTTCCAAAATGGGCTGTCACTCACAGCCACCAACAAGGTCATGTCTTACGTTATTTGAGTAAATAAACCTAAAATAAAAATAATGCAGAAAGCAATTGTAACCGTATGCCATTTAATATTTCAGTTTTTTATTGTAATTTTTTTTCCTTTAGAAAATACTTGTTTTACCAACTTTTCATTCTTTGATGAATCTCCACCCTCTTTTAGTCACTTTGTATCTGTATGTATTCAATCAGCAGTGAAATATTCCTGTATGAGTGTGCTTCTGGTTTCCATAGCTGACATCACAGGAGCAGAATTGGAAGCCATGTAAGAGTCTTGTCATCCTACCAGGATGTGCCCAAACAATGACAACAGATTTTACGTTAAATAAAGTTTTGTATAATCTTTAAATTAAATATTTTTATAATACAAAATACAAGAAAAGTAGGAGGAAAAGGTGTAAAACTATACCTAATCATATGTCTATAAATAGAAAACAAAGAAAAACTGAATCGAAGCATTCAGGATTGCCCAGATAAAATACTGCTATGCTCAGAATTTCTGAAAAGAACATAAACTAAATATGAATTGTTGGCTTTGTGGTATCTTTTTTTATACATATACAGCATATTTATNAATCCCAATGTATGCATGTAGAAGGGGGTATTACTATCACATATCATGCTTCGTTCTGTATTCTGTGTTTAAATTTTTAAATAAAAAAGTAAAATCTAACAACAATATCCCCACCTCAATATTTTTTAAAAGGCCATAAAGCACCTCAACATATAGGTCCTGCTGCTTTTTTCTTGCAACATACTTCAGCTAAAAAAGTTTGTGTTATCAGCGGTGTCACTGGCTTTAATAATGACCCACTGCCCATTGGTGTCAGTGACTGCCACAATAATTACCAGTCAGTGATGTCAATGACTACAATAATACCCTCTAGCACCGGTGACCAAAATAACAACTCTGGTGTCAGCAGACACAAATAAAAGTTTAGTTTAGTGTCAGTAATTGCAATTATAACCTCAAGTACACTGTAACATATTGTTTTAAGCCTTAAGGTATTGCAAGAATTTTGTAGCATGTAGTACTGTGCTGTGATAAATTGTTTGATTACCTAACTAAAGTCGCCAATGATTTTGCCTTTGTTGTTTCCCAAGACTGATTGCTAGTGATTTTATTCAAAAAACTGTGCTACTTATAATTTCCTTAAATCCTAAATTCACAGCAATAATGTATACAATAAATTGATTCAGAAGAAAGCTGTGCAATATGAATAAAAGGATCTTCTGTTGTAAAAGCTGTGTTTATACAATGTAACTGAACAAGTGTTCTGCAGATCACATAGTAAAAGTCTGCTCTATGCAGTGATCAAATGGAGGAGCAAGAAGCATACACATCTAAATGGATGTCAGGGATGCCTTTCTGTATGGAGCAGGGGCCTCCCTGTACGTTGCTGCTTCACAGTATGATAAATCCTGTTTCATATTCAGATAACGTTCAGTGTGGCAGAATCAACACCCCCAGCTGGTGATTGGTTCATTTGCGGTAGGGTAAGAGAACTTGCATTGTGACATCATGAGTACTATTCAACACGAACACTGTTCTGCAGCACTCAAGTTAAACTGATCAGTTTTGAATATATGGCTATAGTGAGATACATTGACACAGGAAATGTAACTTGCAGCTTTCTTTTCATTTCAAACCACTATTTATTTATTTAGCCAACGGTTTAAGCATTCAAGATCATTGATGATAATGGGATGAGAAACCCTTACATTTAGTAGATAGTAGAACATATTTCTTTGGTGATAACCTTGGCCATATTCTTCCTGTAGCTCCTAAACAAACCACAGTCTGGAAGAATTGCAGCATATTGCTAAATTTAAATCTATGTAAATTTGTGGAATGAATCATTGACCACTGATCACACTAACATATTCCAGTAATGATAATGAGAGCAGGGTTCTATCTAAGCCACTGAAATTAAAGTACATTTCCTTAAAACCATTTCAAGGTTTATTCTTGTGTTCTGGACCATTGCTATGTTACATAACACAATTTATTTGCAGATATCTTGCTGCAGGATTTCATACCCCAAGATTCATGGCTTCTTCCATGCCTTAAAGCCATTTAAGCCCTGAGATACATGAAGCAATCTCACACCATTGGGCAATATCCACTTCTAACCCTGGCACAAATCATAGAATTAATACGTTTGGAGGATGTTCATTCATCTGATTTACTTTATTTAAAAAAAACAAAAAACAAACTTAAAACTATTTTATTTACCAGATTAAAATACTGGCATTGTAAAACACAACTCCAAAAACAATAAATAAATGACATTGTTTTATTAGGTTGCACGTTTTGTTTAAACCCAGTAAGAGAAAGATATAGAATATAAAAAAAACAATATGTAATTAACCCAAAAAAGTCCATTTAGTACTTGGTTGCATCTCCTCTGGCTTTTGTGACAACTTGAATTTTTGGAGGCACGCTTGTCACATCAAACTCTCAAATTTTTAGCATAGCAGTTGACAGATCAGCTTTGCAGGATGGAGTCTTTACATAAATTTTTAATTAGATTGAGATCTAGTTTGTTTGTTAAATATGTCAATAAATTGATATGCCTTTCCTCAAATTTAGTACTATTTTCTCAAAATAATACTAATTTCTGAAAATTTACTTCATTACCAAATCTACTTTAAATTTAATGGTATGATATAGGTGTCCAAAATTTCAAAGTACATCTGTGCATTTACTGTAGGGGTAATGGCTGCCATCTCCCGAGGTCCTTTACCTGACAAGGAACCACTAATATCATTCCCTATGGAAATGTGCTTGTTTTCTTTAGGCAGTAATCTTGTTATGTTTATGAAAGGCACCAAACAAAAGTTTCAAGCCACATCTTGACCAATGCAGATTCATGATTCATTACTAAGTGTTACTTTATCCAATATTATCTAATCTGCCACTGTCCATGACAGCTTCTTTTTAGCCCACAGTAACTTTGTTTTTTTTTGTTTTGGTGTTAATGATGGCTTACATTTGGCTTTTATGTAAGTAAATTGATTTCTTACAGTTCTACAAACATTTTTAGTCTGGTTTTTTTGTAATTGCTTTTGTTGTGCAATTTCGATTTTTTGGGCATATTGCTTTTAGCTTTAAGTTCTGACATTTTACCTGGTCAACCAGTATGTTTCCTGTTTCTAACTTTCACAATTTTGTTGTACTTTGCTCCAAACTGGAGACACCGCTGTCAAGAAACAATGGATATCTTTTGCCAAATTCAATGTTTATAATCCTTTCCATTGTTTCAACTGACGGATCTCATTTTGAGGTTCTGTGCCTTGTGAATTGACCATGTGCAACAATTGTTTAATGGTCTGCAGAACTCTGCAGACTGCAGAGTATTAGTGGTAACAGGTGTCTGTTTTAGAAATGCAAATTACCAGGTGATTCTATTAAAATGTTTCCATTGTTGGGCGATGTCTTTGGACTTTACAGATAAATAACACCAAACAATGGTCATAGAAATATAATATGTGCCTTATAAATATGAATTCAAATAAAATGTTTAAAATAGACATTGTACTCAAAATTTCCAACCCTGGAAACAAATTCTGACATAATCCAAAGTCCTAAGCTTTTCTAAAAATGCTCTCTGCAGTGAGATGAAGTGATGTCACTGATACGTGTGAAAACTGGCTGGATGCCAAAGTCAAAGATAAATATCTTCTATTTAGCTACTGCTTATGGTTTCATAAGGTATTACCAAGTAATTATAGTTGAGAGCTGATATATGGGGGGTAGGAATTTTAGATACAAAGTCTGGATACAGAGTCCAGTATTAATATTAAGTTTTACAAAATATGTAAAGATTTGAACCAATAGTCACGTACCACCTTATTTCTTCCCTCAGAGCCATTTCTTTATTTTCATTTTCCCTCAGAGCCATTTCTTTATTTTCTTTCATATTTTCCCCTTGACTTATTACTCAGTGCAAATAGTAAAAATACACACAGTCTATCAAGTTAATTTTTTTGGGAAATTGAATAGTCCTAAATGCCATTTCTTAAAACAAAAAAAGAAAGAAAAGAAACTAAAATGTGCACAATATACAAAATCTATCCTGACTTAGTCTATAGCATTCAGCCTTATTTCTTGGGTCAATCAATTCACTGATGATTGCTTCTAATTATAGCTGGCAATGCCATTTAAAATAAGAAAGATATATAATCTACTTGATTGCTCCTCTTAGCATAAGAAAAGGGAACAATCTTTTCAAATCTACACCAAGTCTTGAGGTTTGTTGCCAGCATAGCTTGCTTTTCTTTGTTTTTTTTGTGTAATCATTGCCTAATTTAGCATAGGCCATTCTCAGACTGGTGAAAAAAAATGGAGTTCATGTGGAATTACATTTCCAGTCTTACATTTGCTCATCTCAGGAGAAATTAATTCTGATATTTCTCTGACATATTTAGTATTAAAGTGTTCTGCTTCAAAATCAGTTAGAATTATTTATTTTGTTAATTCATATAGTACAAACTTTGTAGTGATTTACTGAGATTTTTTTTTTTATAGTTTCACATATTCTTTATACTAACAACTACATATGCAAATTAATTGAACACACTTTCTTCTACATCTCTGTCACATTAGGTTTTAGGATCCATTAAAGTGGAACTGTCAGAAAAATAAAAAACATTGCTTTCCTTTTTTCCCCTGCAGAGCCCCTGATCCCTCCACATGTGGCATAAGTCGTTCCTGCCCTATCCTGGGATCCTCCTTCACTCCATGCTGGGTGTGGCAGGCGCAGCACCATGAGGTGCCTTGTGCGCTGTGGCATTAGAAGAATTATTATCTCTGTCTCTCTTTAGTCTGATCAGACTGTCTTTACTCTATAATTCCTCTAATACTGTTCCATAAAAGTAGTAGGTTTAAAGAGCACACCAAATACTTTAAATAACTTCTTTAATAACTTCAAACTTTCTTCATATAACACTGCTGATTCTGCAGCAGAAAGTCTATGTACAAACATATGTTGAATGAGATATCACAAAATGTTGAAGTTGGATAGTTTGTTTGTTAATAATGATAATGATACTGTTGATGATGATGATACTGATGTTTAGTTTGTTGTTTGGAGATAATGGTGGAACTGTAAGCAAACACATGAGAGGTTCAGCAGACAGTCCCAATCACTATTAAACTACAGGAATCTATATAACTGCATTAAATACCTTTTTTGGCCTTTTATCTACTTCTATGAAACTCTCTGGCTGGAACTCGGGCTGTTCTCTCTCTCTTCTCTCTCTCTTCTCTGTTAGCACGCTGAATACAGCATGGTTTGCTAGGGAATTTCCCCATAGACACAGTGTAAGGCTGGTTGTGATTGGTTGAGGCCTCTGCATAGTGTAAAGGTGCGTACACACTTCCAATTTTTATCGTTCCAATCGAACGACGAACGATCGATTGGGCAAAAAATCGTTCGTAAAAAAGTAACCAACGACGCCGACGAACGAGGAAAATTGTTGGAAACGAACGACCGGACCGGCGGATCGGATTGGGCGACGATCGTTGAACATCGCTCATGTGTACGGTCGTTCGTTGATCGTCCATGTTCAGAGCATGCGTGATGAACGAACGTCCGTTCACTTTCCTGTCGTGCACATAGTTTCTCTATCGCTTAAACGATCGTATCTATTGTGTGTACAATATCTACGAACGATCGTGTCGTTACCTCTATGTGCAGGATCGGTGCTATACGATCGTTCATATATATCGTGCAGGAACGTTCGTCGTTCGTTTTCCGACGATAATAATTGGAAGTGTGTACGTAGCTTAAGACTCACTGTGATTGGCTTATCTTCTAGATAGATAATGACTCTTAAAGGTATATTTTCCTTTTCTGTCTATGTTAACAAAATGCATATATATATAACTGTTATAAACATTCACAACCATAAAATACAGTGATAACTCTGCATCTAGCTTAAACATTTGAGCATATGAGCTGTATAGTGGGGTTATTGGCAGGTTTAGGTGTATACAGAATATGCTGCACTAATAACCTAGGACAGGTTTTAGCTGGCCAGCTACACTGGGCGCCACCATTGTCTTCTTTCTTCTGGTGCCTAAACTGCGCAGGTGCAAAATCAGGTGATGTAGATATTTTTTAGGTATATTATTTTGTTTATAAGGTAAAAGTTTGGGCGATTGGTCCACTTTAAGTGTTCAACACAAATTTAAGTGTTAGGGAAAGGTTAGAGGTTAGGCCAATGTTATGGTTAGGGTTTGTTAATTAAGGTTGTATTAGGTTTATATTTGTCTCTGCGCAGAAGGGAAGGGAGTCCTAAACACATCCTGTTCAATGGTAGCAACACTTCTCTGACACAGATACAGTAGAGTTAGTTAACCTGTCACACCTGAACTAGAAGTGTCTTACTGGCAGAATTACTAGGTGAAAATAAAAGCAAATTGCAGGAAAAAAACAAAAAACTAATTCAGCCACCACCACATTGCCTACCACATTGGCTTCAAAAAGTATTAACCTCCCTAGCAGTAACCCCAAGTGTGACAAGGCTAGAAAAACGTTGCTGAAAGCGGTAAGCCCGAGTCACACTTGGGGTAGGTAAATCTATGGAAGGTAAATCTATACAGCCTTACCTAATCCGCTGGCGTCCCACGTCGTCCATCGTCGCAATGTCTGTGTTCTTTCTTCTTCCTCTGGCCGGCTTCTGCACCCGATGAGTCACCGGGGAGTTCCCGCTGAGAATAGAATAGAAACAATGTTTATATTAACAAGGAAATTATATTTATATTTACAAGTATGGTTCTGGAATTTACTACTATTGTCACAAAAGCCATCTGAGAAATTTGGTATATCTGGTGGTAAATAAAAATCTTGGAGTAATACATTTTTGATACAATATATGGTTCACTTGGATCACAGACCCTGTGACTTGTTTTTTGGTTTGTTTTTTATGTATTGAGATATTAGGGGGATCCGCTCATCGCAAGACAGTGTAGTGCTTCAGGAAAAACTATTTATTTAGGCAAAGACACAAAATAAGCATCAATTCAGCATAATGAAACACAAAGGGCCTGATTTTTTAGAGCTCCCCAAGGTTGGAGAGGATACACTTTCAATAGTGGAGCTGGGTGATCCAGCAAACCTGGAATGCATTTCTTCAAAGTCATTTGCTAGCAAATGTTTTGAATCCTTGACCAGATTTATTCCAGGTTTGCTGGATCACCCAGCTTCACTATTGAAGGTGTATCCTCTCCAGCCTTGGAGAGCTCCCGTCACAGTATGTTTTTCTTTTTTTCTTTTTGTCTAATAAGTTGTAGTGCTCTATGTATAATATTGTTGGATCCTAGATCCTTGTGTTTGCTTGCTGATGGTAATTCATTCAATTGTTTGAGTGGGATCTATAGTAATTGACTCCACATGCAAATATTTTTGAATGTATACATTATTTGAATTGTCTTCAAATGTTTAATATAGGCATCATTTCAAAAATTATTGACTACCATTGATATATCCTACTGATATAATGTGCTTATCATTGGCAGAGCAGTACATCTGTCAGCATTGTTAAATAAATACTAATTTAGTACATTTTGTCACACTTACCTGTTCCTCACTAAAGCACAGGCATCTCTCCCCTGCGCATGCAGGCAGTTCTGATGCTGGGCGTGCCTCTGTTTCCAAGCTTTATCAACTCCGTCCATGCCACCGGCCAATCAGAAAATAGTCTGTTAATCAGCCCTGTCTATTTAGCTACCTCTCAGACTCCACTTTGTGTTCATGCAACAAGTCGTGTCTTCTTTGTGTCTCCATTGTGCCGAGCCCTTAGTTCTGTGAGCTAGTTCCTGTACACCTGCTGCTTAATTCAGTGTTTCCTGTGTCCAGCTCCTGTGTTAACCCCTTGTTGTCCACTCTGTTGGTTCCCAGCCGACTTCCCTGTGCTGTCCCTGTGTTCCTGTCTGCCTGTGGATATCCCTGCTTCTCCTGTGCCTCCTGCTGTTTCCAGTGTTCCCTGTGCCCGCAGTGGCCCCTGTGTCATTGCTGTCTGTCTCCTGGTTTCCCGGCTATTGACCCCTGATGTGTGACCTGACCTCTCTTGCTTGCTGCCTGTCTCAACCCCAGCTTTCCTTGACTATCCTCCTGCCTGGTGATTTGGTACGGTTCTTGCCCACCTTGGTGTGCCCATGGACCACAATCTGGCCGTAACCTGCACTGCAACATCCTCACCATCAGAGGCTCTGGAGAAAACCTGGTTACGGCTTAGACTCTGCACCTTGGCCCTTCTCAGGGCTCACACCACCTCCATACCCCCCCCAGTGGTCCTGTCTCTCCGTGCATGACACATTTATAAATACATTTTGGTGACATAAATTTCACACACCCTTTTATCTATGCTTTTAAAGCTATAGATTTTATTTACCAAAGTAAAATGAGGTGAAATGCAGTGATGTAACCCAAGTTCATGTTACACCTCCTTTATTAGAAATGGGAAGCTTTAGTTTCTACATCAGCCTGTACATGATTGGATCACTGCATTTGTTTACTGCACCTTTGCTCATTACTGACATGTTGTAATTACTGATGGTATTTAAATGTTGGAGAGATTTCAAAGTTTTCAGAATACCTTCTGGCCCCCTCATTTCTCACACTAACTATAGGTGTCTCTGTAATCTGATCATGGAAATGTAATTTAGGGTGTAGTCAATTATGGGAGCACAAACAAATGCAAAAAAATTGCATCCCAGATAGATTTATAAAAAAATACACCCAGTGTAATTACTGAAATATCCTTTATTAGTAAAAATCTTTTTATATTTTTATTTTAAATAAGACAAAAAGGACAATTATGGCTATCTGAAATGTCAGATATTCAAAAGAATTCTAATAATTATAATTACCTGATAACTATGTCATCTTTATTCACTGAAAGCTATTTCATGGTAGGTCAGTGCTTTTAATAGCTTTCATGTATCCGATTGTCTATGCTTTATTCTTCATAGGCAGAAAACCAGGGCATGAACCAAGTGGCCAGGGAAACTACCCAATTCATCTCTGACCAGCTCTAGACCCAAAAGCTGTTTTTTTCTCATTTCCAGAACATAAGAGGAAAGCCAACCTTGTCTTTTCTTATAACCTTTAAAAAATAAAATACCTGACTTATTGACTGGGTCAATATACAAATTGTCAAACACTTTATCCACTAACTACTGTGATACTGGCACAGTGAAAATAAATGACAGTCACTAAATAATTGTTTACTAATGCAGCAGGTTAATGGCAATCTGCACTCCCCTAGACTATCCTACCCTGTTACTGGCCTGTAAGTTACATTTCCCAGCATTGGTATTGCTAGGGTCTTTAGCACCAGTTGGAGCTCTCTAATCCATGAGCATGCATTATAATTCAACACAATGAAATGGAAGATAGACTAAACTAGTGGGTAGTTGATAGTGGGAACAGACAATAATGATGTTCTGAATAAGTGTGTGCAGAGTTTGTACCCAGCTTTCTGTTATTTCAACAAGGCAGGATGGACAAAATGTAAATCTCATAAAAAAGATTCTTATATTTTGATGGCAATACTTTAACTATATTGATAAATATTGAACATTCAGGGGAGAAGATAAGTTTGTTTATTTTATGGTTAAAGCAGGCATAGAAAAGAGATTACAGGTTAGACTAGGCCTAGGCTTTAGTCAGAGGATGGGTGTCACTGTACAGGGTTCAGGATTGGAAGAAGGGTTTGACTTATGTTAGGTTAACTTTCAAAAATAACTTCTCTTTGATCTGTTAAGAGTTAAGGTGTTTCCATTAGGCTTTAAAAGGTGAAATGTTGGGCTATTTTAGTAGTTAAAACTTATGAAACCAATTTGTCATTACCCCCTAATGAAAAACTAACGTTATAATTCATTGCAATGTGACTATAAATAAATAAATAAGGTGTCAAGTCAGTAACAATATTTCAACATGCATCATCAATGAAAGAATTCTAATATTCAATTTTCTACCAACAGTAATTGTTTATTTTAGGAAGGTAAGTGCTGTCCATACTGCTGAAGGAAACCTGGATATGTTGTTTGACATTTTATGATAAAAAAATACACCAGTACACCAGGGTGCACCTACAAAAAATGTTGTAAATATTGTTTGCTTCCACTTTTTTTGCCTCACATAGGAAATTTGTAAAAAACTTGTATATTACTTAGTTAAATGGAACTTGCTTCATATCTAACAGCCATTTTCTTTATTTTAATCAGAGAAGAGTCAATAATTGTTACATCTTTATTTTTCTCAAGTCTGCTAATTCTTTCTTTCTTTTGGTTCCTTACAGTTACAGTTACACAAAGCCTGCCCTTTTCATTTTCTTTTTCATCTCCCCATGGCTGCTTCTTTCATCACTATGGTTACTAAATATGGAGATAAACGAGCACTTGGCTTATAATCACAACAGCTCGGTCCATTACGAGTCTTTACTTTTAGACATTAGGAAGTCACAATATGACACTGAGTCTTGAAACTGTTTCTAAATGGAAAAAAAGAATATTTACCCAAATTTAGCAGTGACAGCAATTAGGTGTTTCTGTAAACTCCCAGTACTTTGTATAAAGGGTAAATGTCAGATGATGTGTTAGGTAAATATTTCAAAGGCCCTGAGCATGTTCTGTCTCATTGTCTTTGTAATACATTATATTTTCGAATACTATAAAAATCATACTATTGTAATATACCTAAATCAAAAATGTTCTTTCTTATTGGGCCTGATTTAGTGAAGCTCTCCAAGACTGAAGAGGATACATTTTCATCAGTGAACCTGGGTGATACAGCAAACCTGGAATGGATCTGTTCCAGGATTGAAAACATGTACTAACAAATAGCAAATGACTTCCATTCCAGGTTTGCTTGATCACCCAGGTTCACTGATGAAAGTGTATTGTCTCCAGCCTTGGAGAGCTTTAATAAATCAAGTCCAATTTCTTTACATATCTTTTTCAGTCATGAATCCCCATTTTGGAAAGAATCCAACAGAAAGAATTTCTAGTATAGGTCTATTAAACCCTAGGTATTATTTATATGCTACTATAATCTTCTGTGTTGCTGTATAATACTAGGAAACAAATATGGCTGCATAGTACAGGGGTAGTAACTACATAGTAAGCTGCTCCTAGTTGCTTAGCAAAATCCTGCTTTGCGCTCAGTTGCGGTTCTTTCTCCAGAGGAGGAAAAGCAACCTGCAGTACAATGCTATGATCAACCACTAGACTGAAATGGGTTTTACAGTGACTAATACAGGCAATGTCTGACCAAACATACAGCAATTACAAGAAACACTAGCTATCTGTATATCTAAGTGAGGATGGAAGCTGAATGCTTTCAATCATGTTCAGAAAATTGAGGAAACTCAAAAATTTTAATTGTCACTGCAATGAATATTATAACATCACAAAGTCAGTGATAGCCAAACATTTTCTTGTAGTTATTGATAGAATGGGGAAGGAGTTCTTGCCATCCTATTAGTGTTTCTGATTTATCTTTTACACTCCGTAAAAACATTGTCATTGGTACAGGAAGTGATAGAAATTCTCCCCAAGTAGTAAAAAACTGCACTGAACAGTATATGGCCCAAGTGTAACTTACTGACATCAGGTAACATTATCTTTGTTCCTTCAAGGGTATGTCACACCTAACATCCTCTATAATCCAAAAAAAATACAGATGGGTACTCAGAGAAAGTGATGAATTAGTGAAAAGTGGTTGTACTAGATGCAGCCTTCTGATAAAATAGCAGCACGGTTGGCTCAGTGGTTAGCACACTGGCTTTTGCTGCACTAGGACACAGGTTTGGATGCCGGCCAGGATGCTATTTGCTAGGACTTTGTATGTTGTCCCTGTGCCTGTGTGGATTTCCTCCCACATCCCACAAAAAAACATATAGTTAGGTTATTAGCTTTTCCTCAAAACTTTTTCCATAGACTACATTAATGACATTTGACTATTGTAGGGACATTGGATTGTGACCCCCTTTGAGGGACAGCTAGTGACATGACTAAGGACTTTGTAAAGTGCTGCGTAATATGTCGGCGCTATGTAAATACTGTATAATAATAACACTGGGGAACAATTTTTAACAAATTTTTTGTTGACCAAAAGCCAAAGAAGGCTTGCCTAACCAACCCTGAATCATTTTGTTATACCTCTGGCAGTTTTACTATTCCCAGTCAAGGGGCGAACATCAGCATATATGTAGAGCAAGCTTATTTGGCATATTTCAAAGGTAAACTTTGTGATCAAGATAAGTCTTGGGCCCCTCATAAGGTGTGCAAACAGTGTGTCGAGGGTTAGGATGTGGACAAAGGGAACATGTGATAAGATGCTACTTGGTATACCTATGGTTTGACGAGAGCCAGGAGATCATTTCAGTGACTGTTACTTTTGTATAGTGAAAACTTCAGAATATAACAAGAAAAATAAATGTAACAGAGTATCCTAGCCTAGCATTGGCTATACGCCCAGCTCATCAAACATGAACATTTCATCAGGACAATGGTTGGTTGGTTATCATTTAATGCCATTGTCAGAGACTTTCTTGGAAACACAAAAGCAAATAATTACACAGAAATTGTCCAGAAACTCTTGGAGAGCTACAAAATGCTTGGCTGCAATATAAGTACCAAGGTGCATTTTCTGCAAAGCCAAAATTTTATGTGCAGGATACACTGAGCAAGTATATTTAATAGGGGGTTTGTGCTACTCTGTCCAAAATAAGAAAACATACTTTGGATGTATACATACTCTAAATATTTCTGAAACATCTACTCTTTACTGGAAGCAGAAATCATTTTAGGACTGTAACACACTACTTTGAATCCTTTCTCAAACCTCTATTTTTCTTCTTTGGTATTCTTTTTCTTCTATGGCATTGTGTTTAAATACCACAAAACCTTCATTTCCAGCTCATTTGATATAATTTGTATATTCCACCCACTGTGTTTATTCTTTGCAAAACTTTGAAATGCCACTTGCAGTGAGTCACTGTTTTCTTTATTTTACTTACATGTACAGTAATCAGACTGTTCTTTGCAGCAGAAAAATTGCCACTATGAACATTTTAAATACAAAAAAGATTTTATATGTGATTTAAACCTTCCACCATGGTGATACTGTAAGAAATATAAAGTTAATGATGACCAGATCAGAAGGTTCACCAGTTATGTACATTTTTGTCTGTTGTGAGCAGGCAGGTTCTCTAATAGAGAATAAACAGGTTTCTTTGGCAGTAAACAAACTTGCAATCTTCTGTTTGCAATCTTCATTATACTGTGCATTGACCTGCATGTACAATCCTTAGCTACGGGGAATGTGTGAACTCCCGTGTACATGTGAAGGAGTTAAGGTATACTGGCCTGTCCAATCAAATAGTTTGGTGTAGAAGGAAAGGGCTCCTAGAGCATGGGGCTTACATTTTATTGGGTCTGCAACTAAATGTAAGGGGGTCTGCTATGCTAGGGGAAAGGTTTATGGCAAGGATGTAAAATTATTTAAACTAGGATGGTGGGGGAGAAACAGTAAAAAAGTTGCGTGACAGACTGGCTTCCCTTGCGTGTGCTGGGGATTGATGAACTTCTTCGTGTCTGCGGAGGAGTTACGTCACTCAGGTATGGTCAATCAAGATGGCTAAAATTGTCACTGGGCAGAAGAGGAAGGATGGTTCCCGGCAAGGGAACGCGGATAGGTGAGTCCCACAGCTTTAGTTCTGCTTTACATCAACCGTATCCAAAACACTGCCAAATAAATTTCCATTTAAAAGTTTTAAAAGCTTAAAAATAAAAAAGTTCATGTTTAATGTTAAAAATTAAAGAATCAGAAGGAGGCATTCTAAAAACACAAATGTAGCCCCTGTAAGGGAGCAGATGTGTTTATGTCCTTTAAAGACTTTAAGGTTAATGCTGTTAGCAATATTATTATATTGTATGAAGACACTGGCCCTAATTCATCAAGCAGAATCGGACGCTCGCAAAAGAAAGGAGGAACCTGTTGCATGGAGAAAGGAGGCTGGGTGAACTTTTGTGGAGAGGACAGTGTTTCCCAGGGGAGAAATAAAAGGGGGGGGGGCACTCTCCAGTGGAGATCCAGCCCAGCTGGCACATTGATTAAGAGAGCAGCAAGAGGGAAGCTATAGATTCAGGTGGTAGAAGAAATGAGACTAGTGCATCTGCTGTGAGACTGAGCAACCCTTCAAAATGGAACAGGTGGCTGTGGCCCTTCAGATAAGTATTGCCTGTTGTATGAAGAACCTCTTTTCAACTGATAACAGCAGTCTTCTGCATTCATCAAATTCCTCCTTGCTTATAGGAACTGGAGTGTCAGATATAACCTATTCCTGCCTTGGAACTCAATCCTGTTAGCTGTTTGCCTGCTAGTGGCTTTCTTTTTTTTCTCTTTGCCCTTATCCTTACATTGACTCATTGCATTGTTGGGAAGTCCCTGTTGGAAATGAGAGGAATTGGTATATGTTCATGTCAGAACTGGATTTATTTTCCCCACCCTTGCTCTTTCCAGGGAGAACTGTTTGACTCATGAATGCTCCATTCAAGTTTTTTTATTATATGTTGTTCACCTCTTAAATAAACCCTTTTTTGTTTGAACTCCATTGGTGTATTGAGTCAGACCAGAGTAAGTGGCAAAGGAGTGGTCAGGAGAACCGGAAATATCCAGCCCCTCCTGAGGGAGGAAGTGCTACAGTAAGTATATAAATAATTAATAAATAATTATTAATAACAAAAAATAATTAGGTCTGAGCATAGGCCTTTTAGAAGATGACTTGGAGTTGGTAATGGAGGACAAAGAAAAGGCAAGTGTATTTAATACCTTATTCAGCTCTGTGTACACAAAGGAAAATGGAGCTCAAGTCCAAAATGCTCAAATGCGGTTCATAAGCACATAGACAAAAATTACACAGGTCAACATGTAATTTTCATCAGAAATAACTTTGTGATATATAATTGTATACTACTCTGTAAAATTTTTATGCGGATTTCAAATCTGTGTTCAGTTTTTCTCTAGCACGTCTAGTTTTTGTGTTGCAGCTAATTATAGTGTGAAATTTGTTATAAATAGCCTTAACATATTACAATATTTAACAAAAGTTTTCTTTTTTTAAGGTTAGAGACCGCACTAACTGCGATTGATTTCATTTGTTATCATGCCTAGAAATTGCCTTAAGTTTCTGTTACGTGTGTGGTTCATTCACAACGAAAGCACAACGTCGCCAAAGTACCACAGAACTTAAAATATATATACAAGTTATATATTTATAAGTTATATATATAAGTTATAGTCCACTTGGTGACCAGGATAAATCTTGGGCTCCACATGTCATCTGTACCAGTTGTTCCAACGGACTGCGTGACTGGCTAAATCAGCATAAAGCAGCAATGCCATTTGCAATCCCGATGATGTGGAAAGAACCGCAAGACTATCTAATCGACTGCTATTTTTGCCACGTCAACATAAGTGGATTCTCAGGTAAAATTAAGCACAAAATTGTATATCCCAGCCTTAATTCTGCAATTAGGCCAGTTCCCCATGATGATTCATTGCCAGTTCTGGTACCAACCCCGAATCAGCTGATCCTGACTACTTGGCCGATGAAGATTCAGAACCAGAGACACAAGTAGAGATGAATGATCTCGTTCGTGATCTAAATCTCTCCAAGGACAAAGCAGAACTTCTTGCTTCAAGGCTTAAAAAGAAGCACTAGCTTGCAAAGGTTTTAACTGTAACTCCAGAAAACTGTAACTACAGAAAATGAGATCATAACTAGACGAAGTTCTTCACTAGTGATGGCACACTGTGCTAATGTCATGATATAAATGCACTCTTTAACAGTTTGTCACAAGAGCATGTTCCATCTGAATGGCGTATCTTCATTGATTCCTCTAAAAGAAGCTTGAAAGCAGTCTTACTGCATAATGGTAATTCAAAACCAAATTTAATGATTGCCCTTTCTGTTAACCTAAAGGAGTCCTATGACAACATGTTACTACTTGAAGCAATCCAGTATAAAACACACCGGTGGAACACACCGGGGGATCATTTCAGGGAGCAGCAGCTACTTTAGGATCCTAAAGAACTAATGTCTCAGCCAACAGTTGTATAAGGACAACCAAGAAAAGAAAATACTTGCAATGAGTAAAGTGATCAATGTCGGAAACCGAGCACCTTGATGTCAGACACCATTATCTCCAGGATCTTGTGGAACAAAATATACTTGAAACTGAGAAGATGATGATGTATGCTTTGAATAAAATATTACCATAATCAAAGTTTTAAAAACTGTGATTAGTACATCTATCGCTAGTTGGTAACATTATGAGTAATGCTTGCATAATGTAATGATCCTGACTGTGGAACTACATGGTTTTTGTGTCATTTCCTGTCTCCAGTGAAAATTCAGAAAAGAGAAATGGAACCCTACTGAGGAAAGGTTCTCTTTCTGAAACATGCACTTAAAGCATACTTAAACTTAACATTTTCACTTTACATAAAAGGGTAGACAACATATGTAAAGGAAAAAAATTAAAAAAAATTTTTTTTAAGTGCAGCACCTCCCCTTGCAAGCATTTAGCTATCTATATTTATAGTGACATGCAAAGACTACTTTGGCTGCAATCAGAAATTTTAGAATAAACAGTTTCATAACTGTATTGTTAATGTAGGTTTGTTTTATACAAGATTATTTATGCAAATGCTGCTGAAGGTTTTACTGGAGTTTACTGGTGCCCTCTGCTGTAAAATCCCTGAAATAATGAATAGTTAGAAAGTGTAGTAATGTTATGTTTGCTTAATCATTTAAAATTATGTATTGAAAACAATTGAAGGAATACTTTTGATGTTTTTAAATAGTTTAAAGTCACACAAAGCTACAGCTTGTAGATATTTAAAAATATTTGAATTTGTTTGTAATTACCCCATATAAAATAATTGGATATCTTTTTGTTATGCCCACAAAACATCAAGAAACACTGTAATCAAGTACATTCATGTAGGAAACTCAATGTACAAACCTGCATACATAAACCACTCCATGTGGTATGTTAGTTTTCTGCATTAGCTATCTGGTACAATTATTCATGGCGTTGAAAATAACGAGTAACTAAAGTATACTAAATAAAAGTCCAGATAATTATTCTGTTTTTTTTTACAGAACACAGTGAAGTCGCTTTGTATTAAGGATGTTTATGCAGACCTGCCAGCACTTTTTCTAAACAGTGCACAGTCAGTGGGACATGTACAACTCAGTGTACATTCTTTGCACAGTTACTCACATGAATGTTAATTGATATTTTGGTTTCCATCAAACACATGAAGCAAGCATGCAGACAACTATGTAACAAGTTCTGTGATAATGGAAGACCTAAGCGGTATACTCAATCTGGGTCAGTGATTCAAAAGGTAATAAAAGCAAGCTGTATATTTTAGAACCAGGTCAGAAATGGCACCTTACATAACCTTTACAAAGTTCCACTTTATGACTACGTACACATGTGCAATAATTATCGTTGGAAACGAACGACTAACGATCAATTGTCCAATAATCATTAACAAAAAAAGTGGACAACGACAGGCGATGAGGATAACCGAGGTATGTCGCTGAAAACGAACGACCATCCCATCGCATCTGATTGGGCAACGATCATTCCCTGTCTATTGTGTATACAGTCGTTCAGTGATCGTGGAAGGTTCTGCAGTTCACTTTCTCTGGTACACATCACTTCCTGCATCGTTTAAACGATCCTATCTAGTGTGTGTACATTATTTGTGGATTATCTTTAAACGATTGTATTGTTTAGCATGTTCAAAATAATTGTGAATAATCGCTGATTTGTTGTTAATGTCATGCACAGAGAGACAGGACCACTAGGGGACGCTACGGCTTGCAGGGACGTGGTGGGAGCCCTGAGAAGGGCCAAGGCGCAGAGTCTAAGCAGTAACCAGGTCTTCACAAATTCAGAGCCTCTAATGGTGAGGATGTTGCGCCGCTGGTTACTGCCAGGTTGCGGTCCTTGGGCACACCGAGGTAGGCAAAACATGGTACCAAATCACAAAACAGCAAGCAAGAGAGGTCAGGTCACACACCAGGGGTCAATTGCCAGGGATCCAGGGGACAGACACAGTGACTCAGGGCACACTGAGGGCAAAGGGAACACAGGAGACACTGGAAGCAACAGGAGGCACAGACAGACAGGAACACTGGGACAGCACAGGGAAGCTGGCTGGGAACCAACAGACTGGACAATGAAAGGTTAACGCAGGAGCTGGACAGAGGAAACACTGAATTAGGCACCAGGTGAACAGGATCCAGCTCAACAGAACTAGGGGCTCGGCACATTAGAGACACATTGTACCAACGCTGTGTCTGAGCTAGCTTAATAGCAAGGGATGGTTAAGAGGCTAATTCCTGATTGAAGCTGATAAAGCTTGCTAGCGTAGGCACGCCCAGATTCAAAACTGCGTGCATGCGCAGGAGAGAGGTGTCTGTGCTTTAGTGAGGAAGAGATAAGTGTGACATTATTCCCTCTTTTACTGGGCCTCCCCACCCGCCAAGATCCAGGTTTCAGAGGGAAGCGAAGATGAAACCTCTTGGCAAGAAGGGGTGCAGACACATCTGTAGCTGAAACCCACAATTTCTCCTCAGGACCGAAACCTTTCCAATCAATTAGGTACATGAGCTTTTTGGGAGAAATCTTGGAATCCAAAATTTGATGGACTTATTCCTGGGAAGAATTGGGTGCAGGAGTAGCCAGTGGAGAGGGACGAGAGAAGCAATTTAGGACCAATGGTTTGGGCAGAGACACATGGAAGGCATTGGGCAACTTTAGATATGGGGGAAGACGCAACTTATACCAAACTGGGTTAACCTTGGCAGAAATGGCATAAAGCTCAATGAACCGTGGAGCAAACTTTAGAGAAGGCACCTTACAACGAATGTTTTGTGTGGAGAGCAAGACCTTATGCCCAGGTTGGAAAACAGGTACCTTACTACGACGCCGATCTGCAAACTTCTTGTAACGAGACAATGACTGCTTTAGGTGCTCTGAGGTTGAAGCACAAATACAGTTGAAATACCTCTACAGGCCACTGAGTGCGGTTACATCAGCAGAGCAGGGTATAGGAGACGGAAGGCAAGGATGTTTGCCATAGACGATGAAGAAGGGAGACTCCTTGGTGCTGGTGCAGACATGATTATTGTGAGCAAACTATGCCCAAGGTAGCAGAGTCACCCAGTCATCATGGGGAGCGGATACCAGGGCTTGAAGATATTGCTCCAAGGACTGGCTGACTCTCCCTCTGCCCATTAGTCTGTGGATAATAGGCTGAAGAGAACTCTGCAGAGATGTCCAGAGATTTGCAGAAGCCTTTCCAGAAGTGCACTGCACCCCACAATCTGACAAAATATAAGTGGGATACCGCGGATAATAGGTTGAAGAGAACTTTGCAAAGATCTCCAGGGATTTGCAGAAGCCTTTCCTAAAGTAAACTGCACCCCACGATCTGACACAATATTAGTGGAAAATAGTGGAAATTATTGTGTGGAAACACAATAAAAGTAGAAAATTTCCATTTTTTCCATCCATCTTCCAATGAAGATTGGCACAAATGCAGCAGCAGATGGCAGGGGTGGAAAAGGTACAAAGTGGATCATTTTGGAAAAATGGGGTCCACAGCTACCCAAATAACCATACAGCCATTAGAAGGAGGGAGATCCGTGATAAAATCCATGGATAGATGACACCAAGGTTTTGTGGGAATAGGTAGTGGAAAGAGTGAGCCTGCAGGGGCGCAGGTGGCAGACTTTGAGCAAAGACAGCACAGGCCATGACATAGTCCAACACATTCTTATGAAGATTGGGCCACCAGTACTGTCAAGAAAGAAATGTGAATGTTCTATGAGCGCCCAGATGAACAGAAAGTTTGGAATCATATGCCCGTCATAACATCCATAGGTGAGGTGGCACCAAGGTTTTACCTGGAGGAATAGTGGATTCCTGGATAGGGGTCAAGGCTAAGATGCAGGCTGGAGGGATGATAAACTCTGGCTTCACAGCAGTCTCAGAGTCCTGTGGTTCAAAGGAGCAAGAAAGAGCATTCGTTCTGGAGTTGGCAGAACCAAGTTTGAAGGTAATGATAAAATCAAACTGAGAAAAGAATAAAGACCAACAAGCCTGCCGGGGGTTGAGGCACTGAGCCGATTGCAGGTAGTGGAGGTTCTTAGGAGCTCCCTGTCCCCAAAGGAGTAATTCCTTTCCACTGGGGAGAATTTCCTTGAGAAGAAGGCACAGGGGTGTTGGGCTACGGTGGGGGTTTGGAAGAGAATAACTTCCACTCCGATGGAAGAGGCATCAACCTCAAACGAGAAGGGCTTGGTGACATCTGGCCTAAACAGAGCTGGGCCAGAAAGAAAAGTTTTCTTTAAGGAATGAAAGGCCTCAGAGGGCCAATTCTAAGGATCAGCATCCTCCTAGGTCAGTGCCGATGGGAGCTACCAGAGTGGAGTAATTCCTGATAAACTGCCAATAATAGTTTGTAAATCCCAGGAAGAGCTGAGCAGCCTTAAGACCGCAAGGCAGAGGTCAGTTGGAAATAGCTGAAACCTTTTCCAGATCCATGGAGAGGCCTTCTTTAGAAACAATGTAACCCAGGAAGGGTACCTGAGGAAGTTCAAACAGGCACTTCTCTGCCTTTTTATAGAGTCTGTTGTAAGACTCTATACTGGTGAGCCGGTGTAAGACCAAACGAACATGTTGTCTGTGAGTAGGCAAGTCTGAAGAAAAAATCAGAATATCATCCAAATAGACTACTACATTTATGACTTCAACATTAACAAAGTGCTGGAAAATGGCTGGGGCATTGCATAGACTGAAGGGCATCATAAGGTATTCATAATGCTCATCTCTGCTGTTAAATGCGGTTTTCCATTTATCCCACTCTTTGATCCGAATTGTATACACCTTGGAGCTCTAGTTTGGTAAAGATCTGTGCACCACAGAGACATCCGAAAAGCTCAGCAATGAATGGCAGCAGATAGCAGTTCTTTATGGTGATGGCATTAAGACCACGGAAATCAATACATGGCCGGAGAGTCCCTTCTTTTTTCTGGACAAAGAAAAACCCTGCGCTAGCAGGGAAAAAGGACTTGCGTATAAATCCCCTTTGCAGATTCTCTGTGATATAATCACACATAGCCTGCATCTCATGGAGACTGAGGGGGTATAACTGACCTCTAGGAAGTGTGGAGTTGGAATGAGGTCTATCACACAATCATAGGACCGGTGGGGAGGTAGCTGCTCAGTCTTGCATTTGGAAAGGACATATACTGACTGGGAATAGATGGTGCAATCCCAGGAGTGGGGAGAGCAAGAGGCCTGATAGGCATGGGCTTGGTCAGACATTTGGATTGACACAAGGGACCCCAAGCCAATACATCCGGAGTAGACAAGTCCAGCATTGGGGAGTGTTGTTGAAGCAATAGGCCCGGAATGACTGCAGAGGTGGCCTGGGGAAGCACAAGAAAAGTTATAGTCTCATAATGTAGCACACCAATAGACATTTCTATTGGTCTAGTCTGAAAGTAAATAAGTCCACATGACAGGAGGGTACTATCCACTGCAGAGATTTGCAAAGGATGTGATAAGGGTTCCATATGTCAAGCGCATTCCTTGAGAAGGGTGGCTGAAATGAAATTTCCAGCTGTTCCAGAGTCAATGAAGGCCTCAAGGGCAACTGTGGAGTTGTTGTAGTGAAGCTGGATGGCTTTGGAGGGATGCTGAGTAGAGGGAAGAGAGGAGTGACCTAGCATGCCCCCCTCAGAGCATGCTAGGCGATGAAGTTTCACGACCTCTGTGGGCAAGATTGAATAACATAGGGCATAGGTTCTTTAGATACAGGGGGAACGGGGGGTGCTGGAGTTTGCAGAGGCAGGAATGGTGCAGAAAAACGCTGTAGGAGTGGCAGGTGAAGTGCAGGGGCCACCAGAATAGCGTGGGCTGGTGGTTCAGCAGGTGAACTGGAGGGGATCAGCAGCTGATTCAGGCAAGCGGTGAGAGAATGAAGCTGGCGGAGCATCTGGACTTAGGTAGCTTCCTGAGGCGTCTAGCCTTTGGGCAAGTAGTTGGTTAGGGTTTGCTGAGGTCTGGGAGGGTGTATTGATGGTTTGTGCAAACTGTCATGCAATGAGAGACAGGACCACTAAGGGGTGCTACAGCTTGCATGGACGTGGTGTGAGCCCTGAGAAGGGCCAAGGCGCAGAGTCTAAGCAGTAACCATTTTTTGTGCTTGATATGCGTTCCTCACCTGTAAATTTGGGGCTGCCTTGGTTGTGCAGACATAATCCCATAGTTGACTGGGATTCGGGACAGATTGTTAAATGGGGTGAGAAATGTTTTGAAAATTGTTTAGTCAGCTCACTACCTCTCCATATTGCTGGTACATCCCTAGAGAAGCTGCCCATTTCTTATTCAGACTTTCTGGATGTATTCTCCCCTCAGGCAGCGGATGTTCTTCCACCTTACCGAGCCTATGACTGCCCAATAGACCTGCTTCCAAGTACTATGCCACCCTGAGGTCACCTCTATATTCTCACTGTCCCTGAAGACTTGGCTATGAAAACGTATATAAAAGAAAATGGAAAAGGGCTTTATCTGGCCTTCTACATCCCCTGCTGGGGCTGGTTTCTTTTTTGTGGAAAAGAAAGATGGTAGCCTAAGACCATGTATTGACTACAGAGGGTTAAACAAAATTACCATTAGGAACAGATACCCTTAACTCCCTATCGATAACCTGTATGGCCAGGTAGTCAATGCCCGAGTTTTTTACTAAACTTGACCTAAGGGGGGGCCTACAACCTCATCAGAATAAGGCAGGAGGATGAGTGGAAAACTGCTTTTAACACTAAGGATAGGGATTATGAGTACCTGATTATGCTATTTGGGTTAAGCAATGCCCCTGCAGTCTTCCAGGACTTCATAAATTATGTTTTCTGTGATTTTCTTGGGAAATTTGTAGTGGTTTACTTAGACGATATTTTAGTCCTTTCACCTTCTCTAGCATAGCATCATGTGCATGTTAAAGCAGTTCTTCTGAAACTTAGGGAGAACCATTTGTATGCCAAATTAGAGAAGTATGTGTTCAAAGTCCAACAAGTTCCTTTCTTAGGTTACATTGTTTCTGATCAGGGTCCAACGATGGATCCGGCCAAGGTCACGGCTGTCCTTGATTGGCCTCAGCCCAACAATTTGAAGGCCCTACAAAGTTTCCTAGGTTTCGCCAATTTTTAAAGGAGATTTATTAAGAACTATTTGGTTATAGTCACTCCCCTTACTGATCTGACACGGAAAGGAAGCAAATGCTTCCCAGTGGTCAACCCCGGCTTGTGAAGCTTTCAAAAGGTTGAAAGAGGCTTTTTGCTCCGCCCCCATCCTTGTACATCCAGATACTCAGCAACTCTTCTTTGTGGAGGTAGATGCATCCGAACTTGGATTCCCTTTTGTCCCAGTACAGGGGGAACCCAGAACGTTTACATGTTGCGTCTTCTTGCGTCTTCTTTTTCTATAAATTTCCTTCAGCAGAACAAAACTATGATATTGGAAATCGTCCAATGAAATCTATGATATTGGAAAGGTCTCATGCTGTCTGTCAGCCATCTCATCATGGATGTCTGACCGATTCCTGAAACTCAACCTGGATAAAACAGAACTCATCATCATCCCCCCCTCAAATTCCAAATCTCCCCCTGACATATATCTAACTGTTAACAACACTGTTATTCGGCCCTCCCCTCAGGCACGTTGTCTTGGTGTCACCTTTGACTCTGCCCTCTCATTTACCCCCAGTAGTCAGAACATTTCCAGGACCTGTCACTTTCATCTACGCAACATCTCCAAAATCCACCCCTACCTGTCCCCTGAGACCACCAAACTCCTTGTACATGCTCTTATCATCTCCCGTCTGAACTACTGTAACATCCTCCTCTCTGGTATTCCACTAACCCGACTCTCTCCTCTACAATCTAATATGAATGCTGCAGCCAGACTCATCAATCGTTCCCGCTGCTCCTCTTCTGCTATCTCTTATTAGAAAAGTATTAAAAAAATACTCCCCCTGTCGCTCTCTCCGCTCCTCCAATGACCTACTAATGACTTCCTCATTCATAACCTCATCACACGCACGGATACAAGATTTCTCTAGAGCTGCCCCTACTCTCTGGAATGGTCTTCCTCGTCCTATTCGGCTTACTCCTACTTTCTGCTCATTTAAAAGAGCACTCAAAACCCATTTTTTCAAACTTGCCTACCCATCTTCTTCTACCTTTTGAAACCATCACTACTTCCCACCACTACATATCTCCCATCCTATAGTGTGTGAAATTCCCCCACCTACTAGGTTGTAAGCTCTTCGGGGCAGGGTCTGTATTAGTCTGTCATTTGCAATCCCTATTTAATGTACAGCTCTGCGTAATATGTTGGCGCTATATAAAACCTGTTTAAAATTAATAATAATAATAATAATAATAATAATATCAAGTTAGCTTTTGAGGAGTGTGGTTGGAGGGGGGAGAGCATCCAGTAACTGTATTCAGTGACCATAAGAATCTAGAGTACATAGAAGGAGCCAAAAGGTTAAATTCCCAACAAGCACGTTGGGCACTATTTTTTTCATGCTTTAACTTTACTATTACATACAGACAGGTGTCCAAAAATGTTATCACGAAATTTACCTGAAGCTGGCTCCCGCACAGATTATGTGCCCGAATCCATCCTTTCTTCTCATTGTGTGCTCGAGGTATTATCTGCCAGTTCTCTCTCCCTTGATCTATCCGCCCTGTTAGAGACTCATCAGTCTTACCCACCTCCACGTAAACCCTCAGGGGGCTTATATGTACCACTACCTCTACTCCTGCAGGTCCTCCAGCAGTTTCATGAGTCTAAGGTTACTGGACACCCGGGAAAGAAAAAGACTTTGGCGTTACTGATACCCCATGTGTTGTGGCCGTCCCTTCCTGAGGATATTCAGACATTTGTAAAGGCTTGCACCACCACTCAAAGTAGGACTCCTCGTGCAGCCCCAGTGGGTACCCTTCAGCCACTGCCTGTCCCTGATGAACCCTGGTCGCATATTGCGATAGATTTCATAGTGGACCGACCAGTGTCCAAAGGATGCACTGGGGTTTGGGTGGTGGTGGACCGGTTTAGTAAAATGGCGCACTTTGTACCCCTTCACAAACTGCCTACAGCGAAGGAATTATCGCAACTTTTCATTGAGAATATTTTCCGGTTGCATGGTAGCCTAGACAATGTAGTCTCTGATAGAGGTGTACAGTTTGTGTCCCAATTCTTGCCTTCGTTTTGTGCAAATTTAGGCATTTCCCTTTCCTTCTCCTCTGGTTTTCATCCTGAAACTAATGGCCAGACTGAAAGGATCAATCATTAGAGCAGTATCTCTGCTGCTTTGTGTCATCTTGTCAGGAGGAATGGGTGAATTACCTTCCATTTGCAGGGTTCGCCTTTAACAACGCTGTACATTCATTGACTAAAATGTCTCCTTTTCAGTGTCTGGGTGGACGGAATCCAAAATTCTCTTCTCTGTCTGAACCCCCCCTCCAACATGCCTTTGTTGGAAAATTGGCTCACCCATATTACCACAATTTGGTCTCAAGTACAACAAAATTTAAAGCAGGCTTCCGGGCAGCAGAAACGATTTGCTGATCAACATTGTTCCCAAGAGCCAGAATTTGCTCCAGGGGATTTAGTTTGGGTTTCCACCCAGAATATTGCCCTTCGCCAACCTTCCACTAAGCTTGGGCCAAAATTCATTGGCTATTCATTGCTGAGAGAATAAATAAAGTAATAATTATAGGGTAACCCTGCCTCGCTCTGTTGGGAGTGTAGACTCCTTCCATGTCTTCTTATTAAAACCAGGAGCAACATGTGCTCCCCCCGTGGATGTGGAAAGTGAGCTTGAGTTTGAGGTTGAGAAAATATTAGATTCCCGTTGGGTACAGAATTCTCTCCAGTATTTGATTGATTGGAAAGGTTATGGTGCAGAGGAAGGGAGCTGGGTTCCAGCACATGACGTTCATGCGGAAAAGTTAGTGAGAAGGTTTCAAAACGAAAACTCTGGGTTTGGGTTCTTAGAGCACTGCACTGACTTTTTATTGGGGTACAACCTTTATGCCAGAGATGGAAGGGGGTCTGCTGTGCTAGGGGAAAGATGTATGGGAATGGCGGAGGGATATTTAAACTAGGAGGTAGGTGGGACAGTCAAATAAGGTGGCAGAAAGGTCAGACACCAGTGGAGGGTGGATTGGGGATAGTTGGGGGTCGGGTTACGGATAGGTATAAGCAGTTTCCCATGTTACACACAAACATTGTATTGGGCAGTACTAATTGTACTGAAAATCAAAAATTTGGGCAAACACTGCTGGCAAATGCAGCAATGGTTTCAAAACATAATAGCAATGTCACTGCCTTAGCCAAGCCACTGCAGTTGGATAAAATTAAAATTGATAAAGCACTTGAAGGCACATCTTATTGCTCCAATATACATTTAGAGAGGGTTGTACTGTTTGGGCAGTCAAGTGGCAAATGACCATTAATGTTGATAAATGTAAAGTTATAACATGCATGCTTTTTACTGTCTGGGGGGAATACAGTTGGGGGGTCAGAAATGGAAAGGGATCTGGGGGTTCTGGTAGATCATAGACTTAATAATAGCATGCAATGCCAAGCTGCAATATCTAAAGCTAGTAAAGTACTTTCTTGTAATAAAAGAGGAATAGATTGCAGAGATGGAGACATTATCCTGCCCCTGTACAAAGAATTGGTCAGACCACATCTCGAATATGCAGTCCAGTTTTGGGCACCAGTTCACAAAAAGGATATTGTGGAATTGGAGAGAGTGCAGAGATGAGCAATTTAACTAATAAAAGAAATGGAGGAACTCAGCTATGAGGAGAGATTAGCTGAACTGAACCTATTTTCCTTTGAGAAGATATGGCTTTTAATTTGAAACTTTGTGATATCCTATTTTAAATGTTTCACAAAGATCATGTCATCAGATGGTTACTATTTTCATCAAAAATTAATTCTAGTGACATGTGGAAAACAGCAGGCGGTATTAAAAGGTCAATTCCTGTCTTTAAAACCTAACAGAAGCTAAATATAAAAAAAAAAAAAACTTTGGGTGAAGGCATGACATCTACTATATCCAAAGCTTTAAGAAAATGAGTTCCACAATAATTGCAAATATATACATATTTATATATATATATAGGTAATCCCGGGTTACATACAAGATAGGAACTGTAGGCCTGTTATTAAGTTGAATTTGTATGTAAGTCAGAACAGGTACATTCTTTTAGTAAATGCAATTAGGACAAATGTTTGTCTCAACATATTATTAGGCAGCGTGGCTGCAGAAAGAGCTCACCCGCCTAATCACCCAAAACCTTAGCTGTGATTAACAAAAGATTTCTTATGCAAGTCATGCAAACTGCCCCCTTCCCCCCTTCAAGCCTCCATTATGCACAGGAACAAGCACGGAAGCCTGTTCATATCTAGGAGGTGTCCAAATGATGAATTTCCCTAACCCGGGGACTAACTGTACACATGTTGATTGGTTTACTCTTTGACTGCCTTTGATAACTGTTGATGCTCTACAGAAAATTTTTGTAAGGATTACAAAACTGATGTTTTTGAAAATCATTGAGGGAGTTTACATTTCACCCAGGTTGTACTATGGGTGCCTGATCCTATAAATCTAGTTGGAGTTTTGTTAAGTTAGCTCAGCCACCAAAGGGTGAGGTTCTCTAAAAAACTACCATTCTGAAAAATGGTTGGTTATATTCTTTGCGGAGAAAGCCTTTAAAAATTGCCCACCACTAGCATGTGACATTGTATAGACAGGAACTATTAGTATTTTAGCAAGTAGCCTAAGTAGTGGGATTTATTTTGCTGTTTTGTTCAATTTCAGCAATTCTTGTAAACACTGTAAATAGTGTGAATAAATATCACAATTGTGTTGGACAATCTTGAAGCCTTCTGCGTTCTCCCACTAAACTGAGGGCTCATTTCAGGGAGCCAAAAGTATCCTGCTACTACCATCACCTTACATATGATGGAAGATCTGGGCAAAGCATTACAAGAGGTCTTTCAAGGAACTGGAACAAAATTCTATATTGAAGAGTTGGTGAAACAACTGGTGTTGGTGAGACCTATTGGCACAGGCCTGCAAACCAGCAGAAGCCTTTCATACAAGGATTTTATTACAACTACAACAGCAGCAATAGATTGATGCCATATAAGCATGAGGATACAGTTGCTAACCCACTTACCATCCAGCTGAGACGACCACTTCATTAAAATTGTTGCAAGAATATGATGTGGAGACCTTTATGATTACACTGGGGAGCGCAATTTTTGTTGAATTAGATCTTACTCTTGTTTTTTACTAATTTTTGGGTGGTGAATCCAGAAATGACCCCAGTTTTTTGCTATCACATCCAGTTTTTACGATACGGGGTACCCTTCTTTTTTTTTTTTTTTTACAGTAAAACTTTTGAAAATGATTTGGGTAAGCGGTTATGGTAAAAATTTATACTTATAGCTTTTCCTGGAGTGTTCGGTTTTAGGAAAATCCCGCCAGATGCTCCAACAATAGTCAGCCATCATACGAACATCCCATCTACCCTGATACCCTCCTTCCATGACCTTCAAATCTTGGTGGAATCTTTCACCTTGCTCATCACTGACTGCACCAAGGTTTTCCGGGAAGTTAGAAAGATGGCTATGCAGAAAATGCACCTTGATGCTCATATTGCAACCAAGCATTTTGTAGCTCTCCAACAGTTTCTGGACATTTTTCAATGTAATTATTTGCTCGTCCTTGACAATGGCTTTGAATGATAACCAAGCATTCTTTTCGACTTCTGACATTGTCCTGATGAAATGTTCATGTTTGATGAGCTGCTGAATCTGTGGACCATCAAACACACCAGCCTTAGTTTTTATCAAATGACAGGCTAGGAAATGCCAAAATGAGGTACTTGAAACAGTCTCCTTCAGTTGTCAAAGCTTTAACAAACTGCTTCACTAGACCCAGTTTCATGTGCAGAGGTGGGAATAATATATTCCTTCTATGAAAAAGTGGCTCATGTAGAATGTTTGGATCACCTGGTTATAGGGCAGATCTTCAAGGCCAATTCCTTTCCACCCAATGCCTCTCACGAGCTCTGCTGTCCCACATGCACAGATAACAGGGATACTTGGTGTATTCGCGTTGCTGACCAAGAAAGAAGCATACCATTTTAAGGTCAACACAGATGACCTAATTGTGTTGATAATATTGCAACAACTCAATGACTCTCTTTATGTCTGCATATTCTTCACAAAGAGAAACTGAATGGCCAATTGGGACTGACCCAAATATATTGCCATTGTGAAGGAGGACACCCTTTAAGCTCAGCTTTGAGCTAGTCGCCATTCAGTTGAATTATAGATTGGAATTCCCAATTCCTCCATTAAACCAGGTTTGTTTTGGCAATACACAAAGCCACTGCCAGTTCTCAAATGCAATTTCTCTGGTTTGAAAGTACGATACCTTCCTTCCTTTTTCAAGTAATTTTTTCTCAAGCAGTCTTGATTCTAGGAGTTCTGAAGCCTTTAATAGTGCCAAATCACTTATCTCATGCTGATCAAATCCCTTACGAACAGAGTCCTCTTCAATTTCAAACTCTTCATCATTGTTGTCACCTAGTTCATCACCATAATCATGTTCTGCAAGAGAGGGTAGTGTAACGAAAACGGGCACTGGGATTTCATCTGAATGAGCCACTGGGTGTATATGCGATGGTAGACTAGGATACTCTAGGTTACATTTATTTTTCTTCTTATATCCTGAAGTTTTCACTATACAAAAGTAACAGTCACTGAAATGATCCCCTGGCTCTCGCCAAACCATAGGTTTACCAAATGGCATCTTATCACGTGTTCCCTCTGTCCACATCCGTAAACCCTCGACATACTGTTTGCACACCTTATGAGGGGCCCAAGACTTCCACAGATATATCAAAATGATTCAGGGTTGTTTAGGCACTTACGGTGAGAAACAGCAGAGCCAGACATGATCTGAAAGAAAGGAAATACGTGTGTAGGTAGAAAAATAAATTTTGCTTATTCGCTACATAGAGCAGCGCACAACCTCTGACCACACTGTCTTGTGTGTAAATGATAAGCCTATAGAAATCCACGCTACAGTAATCGCATTAATATAAGCGGTAAAGAAAAAAACTGACTTAATAGAAGTAAACTAACTGCACTCTCAGAATCAGCATACCTATTTTAGTGTAAACAAGCTTAAAAATTGAAAAAAAAATGTATTCAAAATTGTTCCCCAGTGTTATCTTTGAGAGGATTCCTGAAAAGGAAAGCTGGCCCATTGAACAGGGGTTGATGACCCCCTCCTGACAGGCAAGTGTCAGAAAGCCTATTTTAATGTGGAAGTGATAGGAACATGTAACTTTGGGTACAGGAAATTCTTTTATTTCCTGGGCTAGGTGTTAACCTGGAGCACTTCACACATCCGAGATCACAAATATACGTTTTAATACTTCTGGCAAGAAAATGTCTGCAACTAGAGAACCTAAATTCACCACCAATAAAGAAAAAGTGGTAATGGATTGGATCATATTTTAAGGTGCATTTCTGTTCCCCTGCAAAAGTCTGTAAAAGAAAGTCAATTACAAAATTATTCAACCAGGGAGAATGAAACCTGAAGAAACCTACCGTGTCAACTTGAATAAACCCCAAAAGGATAGAAAAGCACTTAGTAGTAGATGAAGCCCCAGTTTCCCCTAAAATGTTCTCCCATCTTCCTGAATTAAAATTGCTAAAACCTTGTCAAAGATGCTGAAATGAATGTTTTATGAGTCTCCAGATCAGGCTACTAAATTAATGACATAGTAACTAAACTAAGTGTGAAGGTACAGTCATATCATGTCCCAGAGGCCACATGGACAGCATTTGCACAGGAAGTCACGAACATGTTACAGCTGGGTATTACTAACTTATTACTAAAAAATCAAATAGTAACTGGTCATGACCCACTATTTTCATACTAAAGGCCATTAGGACTTGGCACTTTTGTAATTATTTTAGGAGGCTGAATACCATTACCAGATTTGACACATACCCAATGCTTCAAGTGAGCTAACTCATTGTTAGTTTGAGTACAGACCATACTTGACTTTGTAAAAGGATACTGACAGATTCCACTTTCAAATTCAGCCAAATGAAAACAGCCTTTGTAATTCAAGGGGATGCCTTTGGTTTGCAGAACATCCCTGCTACTTTCCAGAGAGAAATGGCAGCTTGGACTAATTTTGAGCGTGTAGCTCCTCAGCCTCCTTGTTGTGGCTGCCTTTGGCCGCCGACGGGAGATGCCTGATGGGGGATCTCCTTCCTCCCGTAGAAACTGTGGAGGAGGGGAATTCCTCTTCCGGTGTCCTAACGAAAAAATCTGCTCGTGAAATAAATCTACAAGGGGGTGTGTACAAATGGGTACAATGACGTCATCGTTACAAAAGTTTCACAGCTGTGTTTGTGTATGAATGCTGCATGTCATGTTATGCAGCCTTACATCTCTCCCTGTACAAACCTCTATATATCCTAAACAGTATGTCCTTCCAACCTGAAATTTTCAGGGGAACCTCATAGCTAGCAGTACCCCTAAATTTATTCTCCCCACCTTTAACAACTTTTAAAATATGAGGGTCATATTTATAAAATAATTAAACATAAGGGTTGCTGTTTTAAAAGTAAGTGTGTCTAGCAGCCCAAAATTAAACATAATAATTATGGACCCCCCTGGGCCATTTACATAGCAAGGAGGTGCAAACTCCAAATTTATACCTACCTGTCATAAAACGAGAAATGTCATACTACACTACCCTGTCCCCTTTCCTACTTTTAACCTCTATTTCTCTGGAAAGCGAAGATGTACAAAACCCAAAATGTAGGTGCAAGAGGGGGACACCTGTGACTAACACCGCCTAAAATTACATTGTTAGGCCATCGTCAGAACATAAAGAACTCTGCCCATCAAAAAAATCTACCGTTATACAATGCTGGAGGTTCTAGCACCTGAACCCCAATTTCTCAGGAACGAGGGGTACAGGTGAACAAAATTAAAAGTGTAAGTGGGGGACACCTGTGGCTAACACCCCCTAAAATTTCATCACTAAGGCCATCGTCAGAACATAAAAAACTTTGCCCATCACAAAAAATCCACCCTGTTACACATTGCTGGGGGCTTCAAGCACCTGAACCCCAATTTCTCCCCTGGTAGATTTATTTCACGGGTAGATTTTTCGTTAGAACACCGGAAAGTCATCTGTGGTGGGCGGAGCAATCGGCGCGGGACTCAAGGGAGTCCCTGCTGCTGATAGGAGTCCTGTGTCCCACGTGTTCCCAGGTTTTTACCCAGAAACAAACAACAAGGTGCATTATTGCGCCACGTGGGACAAGGAACTGGATACATATAAGGAGAAGTAGCTCCTTCATCCTACTCGGCACAGAAACGCTGATACTAAGGCTGAAGACACATAACCTCAAGAATGGGCAGCAAATGTAAGTTTCTTAAGGTTTATTCATACAACGTAATATTTGATATACATAATTGTGTGTAAACATTTGATATTCATAATTATGTAGGTTATATATTAAATTTTTTACATAACTTTATATTATTAATGTTATATAAATTTAATTACTTATTAATATATTTATCATTTTACCAAATAAATTACCTATTCATTTTGGAAAACGAAATATGATTGCTGGACTTTTAAATATAAAAGTATATACAAGAAAGAGCTGATTACTTTAATCATGAGTATATTGAATCCAGTAAAATACAATAAATATTGCAAAATTTCATAAAATAAATCATGATACCAGGGGCATAGTTCAGTGTTTAATTTATTTCAAAGTAGGCCTACTGCACTTCTGTTGTAGTCTGTTGTTTTAACAGGTAAAATTTAACAAAGATTAAAACTTTTAAAAGTTATCAGGCTGTGCTATGTTTTGCGGCTCCAGACTATTTTTCTTTAGTGGAAGAGGAGGCAAAATTGCTCTTTTGATAGTAAAGGTTGCCAACCCCTGGTCTAGACAGTGGATGTGGGTCATGATGTTAAGAAAAGGGCTAGACTGCAAATATATTCTCTTTTTATTTTAGGGTAAAACTATGTAATGATTTCCAGTTGTGTGAATTACATGATATTTCTTCACCTATTTTTGCTCTCTCCACTGGTAATTGTGACTAAACTTAAGGGTGTACAGTAGCTGTACAGATTGGAAAATAAATAAATTCACAAGCTTTGTTTTCTTGCTGTGCATTATTTTGCCTAAATTTCATTAGCATAGATTCACTTTAACATTATCATCTGTGTCTTGTCTGACCTTGGAAAAACAAATCTTCCGCTCATTTACTTAATTTTTGCAAATTTGTGTGTGTGAGCTGCATATGATTACCTCTTAGCAGTGCCTTATTACACAGGATACGACTTCAGCTATTTACAGTTTTGTATATTTATAGATATTATAGACCATTTACTCTGCTGAACATTTTGACAAAATGTATCAAATACTGAGAAAAGGAAGCCAGATTACATAGGGGCACAAGAAAGACTGTATGAGTAAGTCTAATAACATCTAGAACATTGATTTGCTTAGGGAGGGATAATCAAATTTGATGCTATTGCAAAATTGAGCCATAAATTGTCAATCAGCGGGCAATTAACTAGATGTATTGTATTACAAGATGCTTCATGTTATTGTAGAATTCAATAGACCCTTAAAAAAACCAATGTTAGTTAAAATTCATGTACAGTAAAAACCCTTTTTTAGTTGAGGATGAGTAGTAGCTTTAGTTGAGTAGAAAAGGTTTAAAGAAAGAAAATCTCTACAAATTGTAGGAAATGCTCTTTTAGTTTTCAACAGAAAAGTTGTCCCATTAGGATTTACCCTTTACCTCTTGTTCTGTAAAAACTGTAAATGTTTGGATTTCCCAGCACCTTGCCGAGGTTCTAATTGTTTTCTACTCTAATTACTATTTTTTTTTTCTGCCCCATAAAAGTGGGGCTGCTCAACCAAGCTAGTGTAGTTCTTTAACCTCCTGGGCATTTCACTGATGTCTGGATGCCTGTACCAAAAGCGGTACATTGTTTTTCATGATTTTTTTTTTTTTTATATTGTAGACCTGTAACTTACCGAAATATGTCCAAACAAGGGTCTAGTAGATATCCTGAAAATAATAAAATTTGAAACACATAATGATATAAAAAAAAACATTTAATGTAATTATACAATTTAATAGAAAACACAAAAATCAGCTTAAACAAGAATGCATAAATAAATCAAAAATACTTAAAATACTGAAAATGCAATTATTCTGTATACTGTATAGTACTATATTTTTCTAAAACACTTCCCTAGTGTGGTAAATTTTAAAACGGGGCAGCACAACGCAGAGTGTTTTAATTCTCTCCGAGTTTCCATGCAAAAAGCGTTACATTGTTTTGCATTTAAATTTATTTCACATTGTAGGCTATAATTCTTAGGCATAACTCATCGAAATATGTCCAATATTTATTAAATTTATTATTAAACTTTGAATAAAAAAACACACAAAAAAAATGATTTGAATTATCTGCCCTGTTTGTCTCTGCACACGCCGGGTAAAGACAGAAGAGTGAAGACGTCTCCGGAGGAGCTGCGGGGACAAGGTAAGTGTTTTTTTTTTCAGTTGTAATCTGAGTGTCATACAATGACACCCAAATCAGCAACAATAAAGCTACGTACACGTGTACGTGTATAAATCTTAAGGAATCACACCACAGCAACAGGTCAGCCTAGCTTAACACCACAACTGACACTGGGGACTGTGAGCAGAAAGTTCCAAAAGTTCTAGCAGCCAATGACAGTGCAGGATTGAGTCAGAAACTAATCTTCCCTGCTACAAGTGACATCAATTGACAGAGTGTGATACTACAATGGTGCACAGCACGGGATCTCCAGTCAGATAAGCATCTCCTAACAGAAAGTATGTGCATAATTATAAAGATACATCTGATGTTATTGTCATTCCTGATCAGCATCCTTGCTTTGGATTTGCCGTTCTGAATGTACTGAAGTCAGAGCATCAGCATGAAAGTCAGGCAACTAGGGTTTTTAGAATGAAATTAGCAATGAAAGGGTTTCAACTTCAAATGTTTAAAAATACAAAACAAAAAAACCCCAAAAACAATTTACCCTATATTAACGGGTTATCTACCCTTCTATAATGTATAAAGTAAACATTTTAATGATAAGTCAGCTTTAAGCATATTTCCCACATACTAAAATCAGATTACTCTGCCCCTGGAAATGCTTACTGTGAATCTTGTCAGATTTGAAGATGGGGGCCCTGTTTGTGTCCTCAAATCTCATGTCATATCTTGCTGTTGATAAACATTTTTTAAGTAGAGTAGATACTGGGTTGGTAAAGTAGAACTAGGCTTCACCTATTGCAACTTCATACACACAATAACAACTATTAGATTTAAAAGAAAAGACCTGTTTACAATGTACCAATCCCAACAAAGGATGGAAAAAAATATTAGGAGATTGAGCTAGAGACAAACAGCTAAATAGAAAGGTATTTTGGTTGGAATGTCCCCTCATCCATAAGTACCTGACTAAAATATTCTCTATTTGTAATTAAATCTTCAGTAACTTTATTCAGCCATCCCAAAATTTACTGTTATCCCTCCTCCCTTGCCAAGATCAATTTACTAAATAACAACTCAAACCCATCTTCTGGAAATCTACTACTCCCCCACCCTCTACATTCTGAGTAAACACCGTAAATGTAATATGATGGAAAAAACTCCTAGCTAACATACATACTTATATATAAACCAAGGTACTTATTTTTACTTAAGAACACAAGTCCCCTGCTATGATTCAAAAATAAACCTAGGGCACAATATGTAGCCATCACTGCTAACATTTAAAACAGTACCCAACAGAAAAGCCAATAACATTTTTGAGAAAAAATTCATCCAGATACATTATAAGTCCTCGTGTTAAAGGTGTAACAAGCACTTTAATAACAGCACTTTATTACATGCTTTACATGAAAAAACTGTGCCATCTGTGGTGTGACCCGAGTATAAACCGAGACTCTTTTTCTAATGCATTTTGATTTATACACAAGTATACATAGTAACTATAAACTTGATCAAAGTTTTCAAATATAGCCTCATTCCTAAGCTCACAGCTCAGCTGTTAAGCAGGATTGTTTAAAACCTTCATTCTGCAAAACGGACTTTATCTGTGGGCCTATACCATGTGAATTTGCTTTGTATATGGCCATTACAAGGTTCTTTATCAAGCCTAGCTTAATAAGGGGAGGTGGTTGAAATATTTTATGCTGATCAACCAGAGGCAGAGATTCAACACGGCTTCTTCCTGGCTAAAAGGTATCTCTTGGCTACCAGACACACTTGACATAATGTTCTATAGTAGCATGGCTATCCCAGAGGCAAAGGAAACAGCAGTATTTTATGAATCCTGCTTGCATTTCCTTCCCATGCCAAGGACTTTTGGATTACCACAGGTGTATTTTATACTGGATCACTTCAAGAAATATCTTTATGATGTTGTAGATAAATAGAATGGGCAATCAGTACACTTTGGAATGCCTTCAAGCTTATTTGTTAGGAATCAACAAATAGACACCATTCACAAAGAATATTCTATTGTGACAAACTATTAAAGAGACCATTGATGTCATGGCAATAGCACAATGAACTGTCATCAATGAAGAAAGTTTTAATTTAAGTTGTAATTTTGTGTTTTCCAGTAAGTTACATTAACTTCCTTTGCAGACAACTGCTTCTGCTTTGTCTTTGGACAAATGTAGATCACAAAATATATCATTCAGCTCTGTGTAAAAATCTCTGGTTCTAAATATTCATAGGCCATATAATCACAGAATTCCTGATTGTAACCAGTTGCACTTTTACTGTATTGCTCATCACAAAAGCAAGTCCATCATGGGGTGGTACCAGGAACAGGAAATCAATCAATATGAGGAACAGGGCTAATTTCAGAATCCAGGCTGGGATATACAATTTTGTGCTTTGATTTAATTGAGAATAGTCATGCAGCAAAAACAGCAATTGTTTAGATATTCTTGCCGTTTTCTCTACACCATTGGGATTACAAATAGCATTGCTGCCTTTTGCTGGTTTAGCCAGTCACACAGTTCTTTGAAACAACTGGTACAGATGGCATGTGGAGCCCAAAATATATTCTGGTCAACAAGTGGATAGCTGATGCACGATTTTGTATACCTGCTGTAATTGGGTGAGATGCTTTTGTCATGATGAAACCACACACATAACAAAAACTGTCTGCATTATTAATGCAATTTCTAGGCATGCTAGCAAAATCAATCACAGTTAAAAATGTCTGCAGCATAAAAATACAGATAATAGCCATATGATTGACATATGACTGTTAAATCTTGTACATTTAGGATAATTATAAAAAATAATGAAATATAAATATAATTATCCTCATCACAAAAACTAGACATGCTAAAGAATACCTAAACATAGATTTGAAATCAGCATGAAAAGTACTACAGCATCCAGTGATATTTCAATATCTTAATACTTTAGCCGTTTAAACATTTTTATCTGCTCCCTGACTTACTTGGACTGTGTAATTGTGTCTCAGTTTCATTACTTGTAACAACAAAGTTGAAGAATTATTTGAATAATTCAATAAAAGGTAACATAATAAATGTCAATGAGGTGACTACATAGCTATTAAAGGACAGTATGAATATTGTATTGCAATATATCTTTTTACATTGTGACAATATATATAAAATACAGTATAGTATTTTGCCATTTAGACCACTGTTACTGAAATTGAAAGTAATGAGAAGTTTAGTATTTTAGATTATCACCAAAAACAGCTATCTGTCTAAGAGGTGAATTATCTGTAATTTAAAGAAATGTCTTTTCACTTCTTGTTGCATATCCTGGACAGAAAGTTTCCAATGGCACACTTACAACAAAAAATCCTTACACTTTTCAAAGTTAAAAAAAAATTTGACTACTCATATAGTTTACCTATAAAAGTAAGTAAAATCTACATGGAAATAACAAAGTGAAGGTATTGAATACATGTGTTTAGGACATATGGTATAGAGGAAATTGTGGAGAAAACCAAGGGAAGACTGCATGGCCCTTTTTCAGCACACTAATAAATGACATATTGCTGCCCCTTAATTTGGTGTTTGTCTCAGAATAGCCCCAGTGAGGCACTAAAAGTCTCTGAAATGAAGGGCATAGTCTTGGGTTATTTTTGGAAATGCTCTGTCATGTTGGATTTAGATTATACCCTTAGGACAATACCAGATAGCTCTAATTGACTGACTAGATTTCTGTGCATGCTGGATTAGATGATAAATGGTAAATCACTTGGCTTTAAATTTTCCTCTGCAGTTTCAACTCCATTCCATGCTGTTCACACACAATTAATGTTATTATTAATAAACAGGATTTATATAACACCAACATATTACAGCACTGTACAATAAATAGGGGTTGCAAATGACAGACAAATACAAACAGTGACACAGATTGCTTGCTATTTCAAGTATTTTTTTAGTGTCACATACATTGGCTTTGTACACATGTGCAATGGTTCTCTCTGATAATCGGCTCAGGGCCCATATCGGATGTGAATCTGGAGTGTACAGTGATCCTCATCCATATGACCGTCCTGGCGGATCCACAGACGATGGATGATCGTAATGCAAGTAAAGAGGAGTGAGCAATTCTGTCGTTCTCCCCCCTCCCCTCTCCATAGAGCAGAATGGCGCTGCGTTCGTTCATGCATCTATGCATTGTGCAGTCGTTTGTCGTTAAAAAGGATTGTGAAAAATCCTTTCCAATGACAGTTTTCACACATGTGTACGTAGTCCTAGATAACTGTATATTAGAAAGCAATAGTTCAACAAAGATATATATATACTGATATATATCTTGAATTTATTTTAATTTTGTTTGTTCCAATGCAAAAATGTTTTTTTCTAATATGTTGAATTCACTACTTCTGTGATTTGACTATAGCACTGCTGTTGCAGACTTGGAGACTGCACGCCACTGTTTCTAAATATTACACACTTCGTGCCAATTTACATATAATATTAATATTGTGTCTACTTGTGGTCAAAACGCTGGTTTGCTCTTGAAGTCTAGAAAGCTTTTAATAAGCCATTGAAATTGTTTCTATCTATTTAATAATTCCTAAATACAGTATTAAAATGTACATTTTCATTTATATTATTTAACAAAATGACCCAGTTATGGTTATGTATAAAAAAAGTTTTTGCATCCTGCAGAGATTAGACTGGAAAACTACCTGTGATAAAGAAAAAAACCTGTAGGTGGCAGCATTGCTGAAGCAAAGAAAACCAATAATAAGAAAAGCAATAATGGTCCCAGAATAAATTATATTCTGAAAACAAATCTAAAATAAACCAGTCTCTAAAGGTCCTAGAATCTCATTAAATGTATGTTTTTAATATTGCTTTTGGGTATTCACATGAGTTTTGTCTAAAGTAAAAACACCTTTCCTAAACCTGACCTTAATTAGATGCATCCTTTCAATCTGAAAATATTCCATGGACAATTTTTCACAGGCACAGACACACACACACACACACACACACCCACATATATATATATATATATATATATATATATATATATATATATATATATTTATATTTACCATAATATTGCACAAAGCCTAACTAAATATGTACTTTCAATGTGCTAAAACCTCTCTTTGTGTGTTAATTTGCCTTCCGTATATCAATTATTGTTGCTATCCTGCCTCTAAAATCCTGAAATATATTCCAGCCATATCTCTCAGTAAAAAGTTGGTATGTTGTGCTCATGTTTGTTTGAATTTACCTTTCTGTGTTCTAGTTGCTTTCCATGGTGGTAGGTGTATGCATTGTTGACTAAATTGTCATTGTTCTGTGTGCCACTGTTTCACAGCTAAGGCTGCTAACATAAAAGGTTCCATGTAAACTGCTATTAGAGAATATAAATTTTTATATTTTTTATGCTAACAGATATTGAACAATATAAAGCATACAGATGAAGAATAAGTTTTTTTTTTGTTTTTTTTAAATAAAAATCTATTAATTTGTTGCCATGGATTGTAAAGTATGGAGTGTAATGGCATGGCCATGCTAGTGTGAGGAGTGCTTCATTTAACTGGGCAATTACTACTAGAAATTATTAATCTTCTACAGCCTATTTATTATACACCTATTACTAATGTGTGTGGGAGGGAAAATGAGCCTGGTCTGATCCCACATAAAATATACTGTAGCTGAAAATAATGCTGGTCATGAAAGAAGTTGATCTGGTCCTCTATATCAGTCCTTAAAAGTGGTAACTGCATTCATCTTCAGTAAGGACAGATAATATTTTTTTTATTTTGATATAGAAGCAGTGCAGTGTAGATACAGTGGATTGAGTGAGGTAGTGAGGTGAGGTAGTATGGAGACCCAGGAAAAAGTACTTATTGGAACTAGAATTGGGTACACAAACAAAAGCTTGCCCTGAAAATCATTTTAAGCAAGAAAAAAAATATCAGAGAAAATTCATAAATCCATTGTTGTTGCAACACCTAGATAAACTTTATAATCTTATGTCTTCTGTCTGTCTAAACGTATATGAACTTTTATATTAGACCAAACTGGACCACATATTCTACTTGTGGCTTTAGAAAAGATTTATAAGGAAGGATGCAATACTACATAATCATTAGTCATATGTTCCTGTAAAGTTTTACTCATTTTATCTTAGTTATAACCTTTACTACTTGCAACCTTTAAATTGATGTATTATTATCTGAATGTTTTAGAAACTATGCAGTTCCCAGTTAGCTTCTGTTATGAAGTATAAATAAGTCATACTTCTTCCTATACGAACATCAAATACAAGCCAGGTACATTGTCATTTCACAAAAAAATACACCTTTCTCCCACTCTCCTAAAGAAAGATTAGCAAAATATGGGGCACAATTTGTGTTCAATGCTGTGCCCTGTGCTTGGCAATAGCACACTCCATTGAATGTGAATTTGTTGTGTACCGATGGAAACTTCAGTTCCACCACATACTTACTTTGTACCCACTTATTAAAATATGGTGTCTGGGACTTTGTATCACTTTACAACATTTAAAAAAAATGGTCCCATTATCTTAAGTTAAGGTAACCTGGATAGTTCAGGAAGGTTTTCTGTGGTCCAACAAATTTAGAAGATGTGACACACATAGGAAAGTAAACTTAATAAAAAAGCTTGTAAAATTCTATCAGTGGGCCTGATTTATTAAAGCTTTCCAAGGCTGGAGAATTTACACTTTCATCAGTAAACCTTGGTGATACAGCAAACCTGGAATTAATTTCTTCAAAGTAATTTGCTATTTGTTTTGAATACTGGACTTGATCCATTTCAGGTTTGCTGGAACACGCAGCTTCAATGATGAAAGTGTATCCTCTGCACACTTGGAGAGCTTTAATAAATCAGTCATAATGTCTTTACATATCTTTTTCAGTCCTAAATGCCCAGTTTGGAAAGAATTAATCTTCTGGATGAATCCCTAACTGATTTTTGTACTTTTAGGAGTGCTTAAAAAAAAGATATACATACACTAGTACATATAAATGTTGTACTCAAAATTCACCCTTTTCATATCACTCATCACTTCTATAAAGGTTTGGTCAATAATTAAAAAAAACCCAATTGATGGTCCTGTAAAATGTCTTGTTCCAAAGATGGTACAGTATCATTTGGATACTGATGGTATACAGTTAAAAATTCAATTGGCAAAGACTCTCCTGAAACTGCCCCCCCCCCCAAAAAAAACAAACAAAACATACACAGCAAGGGTTGAATACGATGGGCCTAGTTTAATCCAACACTGGAGAAGATAGGCTGTCGTAGGAGAACCTGGGGCCCAGTGGGAGAACCTGGGGCCCAATGGTAGAAATGTTGTAGCCTTAAAGAATATAAGGAAGGGTTGAAGTCATGCTTACTTCTTACTGCCATCAAAGGCTCTGCTTGAGAGATTTACCCCTATTTCCTGTGGCTGTGTATGGGTACATGCATGCACAATGGCCTCTGGTGGCAATGTGCTGCCTGCAATATGGGCAGACTCATGTTGGCTAGAGCAACCTCGCCTTTTCCCGTTGGCCCACCTTGATTGGCCAAGGACCAAAAGAAAGGCCCATTTCTGACCTTGACTCTTTAAATTATTTTTTAGGGTGTGTCTGTTTGACCTACTTCATTTTTCCCTAATTAAAATGCAATTTGCCTTCACATGAACCTCCTCCCAAAATATATTAACTTTATTTTTTTCCTTTTTACAAAAGTAATAAAAACATGTATTGGCAGATAAATGACTTTTAAGAAACTCATTCCAATCTGTTTCCCAGTGGCTACATAGTGTCGGACATATATAAAATGGAGGATATGCTATCCACTGGAAATGGTAAATCTGAAAAATTCAGGCAAACTTGGTTTTACTGGTCGCAGTTTTGCACTTCCCCGGATTCAGCCTCGTTGAGCCAAGAAAGTGAAGAGGTCTGATGTTTGAATTTATAATTCAAGCAATGTGCCACATTTTTTACAGACTGAACTATTAATGTAGTACTTGTTGCCCCCCCTTGCCCCCCCTCTTCCTTAACCCCCCCTTCTTTTTTATCTCCTCCTCCAACCCATTTTCTGCTTTTTTGTCTTGTTCTCAGTTTTGTTCATGTTCATACTTTGTTTTATATATATATATATATATATATATATATTTTTTTTTTTTTTTTTTAAAAACCCATGAGGCGTCGCCAGTTTTAAACATCCTGGTCATTTTTGTAGATGTTTTACACATTCACATAGGTATCACAGCATTGTCGCATTTCTTTGTGTGATGTTTTTGTTTGATGCTGGTTATATCTCAATAAAAATGTAAATAATTAAAAAGAAACTCATTCCAGGTTTGCTTGATCACCCAGGTTCAATAATAAAAGTATCTTCTCCAGCCTTATGGAGCTTTGACAAATTAGGCCCATTGATTCTACATTGAAATGATATTCAGTAAGAACTGTTTTAGTAACAGATTGCAGGCAAAAAGGGAGGAAGAATGTTATCAAATGTACAAATATGTAAGCATACCTTGTATATGTGTCTGCGAGTGTGCACAGGCGGAATACTTAAACATCCAGGATGCTTTACAATTACTGTGAGGAAAATGTTCTGGCACATTTTTCAGTATCTCACGCAGTAAATATATTTGTTAAAGATTTTTTTTTTTGCTTTTGTGTATTGAGAAACATAAATGATAACAATCCACAACAGTAAGTTTCAAGCAGAACTTTTCAACAAACATTCCCCCACTTTAAACAGCTGTCTCTCCCCAACCCCTAAAATCAAGTACAACTCTTTGGGTGGCATATATAGTCAAAGGTGTGAAAGCATTATGTTATGTTATGCATATACAATACATCTAGGCCTCAATTATTTCTTTTATTTTGAATGTGTCCACCAGCCATGGACACCAAATTTTGTCAAGTTTAGCTTAGCACATGCTGCTAATAAATCCATTGGTTTCTTACAGTATAGCAATAATGATAGAAAGAAATGTCTTGAGCTCCTGAGTCGGTTCAATTTAGCAAAATTGTTTACTGGTGTAGTACAGCAATAACCTTATTAACATCCTAGAGTATGTGCTAAGTATGGTTTTATACTTTTTAGATACATTTGTGGAAAAAAGGTAAGTTCAAGCTTACTGCCAATAGGGTAATTTTTAAAGACATGTGCAGAAAATATGCAAATCTGTCCCCAGATTTAAATCACAACTGTAGCAATGAGCCATTTTATGCATTAAAAAAATGTTTACACTGCTAAAAATCACTTTAATGTATGAAAACAATATTGTCTCAGCAAATGAGAAGAGAAAATGAAACTGCCTAACGCTATCCAGTACACCCATATTCCTCCATAGTCATTTATCTAAATGTGTGGCACTTCTTTGTATAATTTAGCCACAATAATTTCATGTCTGAATGTTGAATGGTTAAGGTGATTAATTTACTTGGAGTAAACAGTTACCTATTATAAATTTAACAAACACATAATGATTCTCAACTTACATAGATACATGGTCAGTGAGGTTGAAAAAAGAGATAAGTCTATCAAGTTTATTCACCAGGGAAATAAACATAACCCAGATAAAAACCCTATGGACATAATTGATGCAAAAGAAGGCAAAAAAAACCCTTTGTACAACTTGCTCCAAAAGAAGAAAAAATTCCTTTCTGGTCCTATGAAGCAATCAAATGTTCGCGGCATCAACAGTCCCCGTTATCATTACTTTAAAGATTTAATACCCAGTTAAATTATGTGCTTCTAGAAAAGCATCCAGCTTTTTCCTAAAGCAATCTATAGTGCTTGCAAAAACCACACCCTGAGAGGGTCCATTCCATGTTTACAAAGACCTTACTGTGAAGAATCCCTTCCTTATCCGGAGCTCAAACTTCTTTCCCTCCAGATGCAAGGAGTACCCTATTGTTATTTGTAATGGTCTTAAATTGAATAGTTGGGAAGAGAGTTCTCTATATGGACGATTTAGATATTTAAGAGGGGGTGCTGAGAAGTTCCTGGCTTTACCCAGAAAAAAGGGAGCAGGAGTTATGAAAAAACACATTTGTTCAACATATTCCCTCCTGAGACTGATGCACTTTGTACAGCCTAGTTGCAGCTTTTCTAGATTGTTCAAATAAAAGTCCTTTGGTTGGGCCGCAAACCAGGTCTCAGCAGCATCCTTGATGTCAAAAATGTCCTCAAAACATTGCCCCTTCAGGTGTTTCTTCAAATTCGTGAACAGATAATAGTCTGAAGGGGCCAAATAAGCTGCTGGTGCGTTGTCCTGCAAAAAAAGATCCCTTTTATCAACTTTCCATGGCGTTTTGTCCTAATTGCCTCCTTCAGCTGGTCCAGGAGGTTAACATAACACTGTCTGGTGATACTAGAGCCCTGAGGTAGGTAGTCCACCAACAGAATACCTTCTTTGTCCCAGAAAACAGACGCCCTAACTTTTTTGGCTGATTTATGAGTTTGGAACGACTTGGGCCACGGGGACCCACTGTGGTGCCATCCCTTTGACTGTTCCTTGGTTTCAGGATCATAGATGTGGAGGCAGGTTTTATCCACAGTCACTAACCTAGCCAAAAAGTCCTGTGCAGCATTAAAATGGGCCAAAACAGCTTTGGATGCTTCAACTCGTTCCTTCTTCTGATCACTGTTCAAACATTTTGGCACCCACTTTGCTGAAAGCTTGAGCATGTCTAGGATAGTGGTGATAACAAACACAACACGCTCCCGTGAGATGTCAAGTCACAGGTTGCTGGGTCAGTTGAGGTTGGGGGTCGCCCACTGCGGAGCTCATCTTCAACGGTGAAATGCCCAGTCTTGAAACGAGATATCCAGGTTTTGATAGTGCTGTAGGAAGGACACTTCTCCCGCAGTGTTTGTGACATCTCAGTGTGACTGTCCTTTGCTGAATTTGAATGAAGAAACAAAGATGAAGAAGCAAATGAAGAAAAAACAAATTTGAGAAGCTCCTTATATTTAAATTTGAAAAAGATCTTATATTTGCACAATTACATACTAAGATATTAGGCTGTCATATGCCCCTACACCAGGCATGGTCAAATATCAAGTACACGGCCCAATGGGGATGTTTTCCCGGCCCTTTCGGAGTTCCGTGGATTTGGCCGGTGCCACCCCAAGCAGGGTCAGGAGAAGGAACACGTCCCTTGATCTGAGCCTGCGATGGGAGAGTGGGCAGGTTGTGTGCAGTGAAATAAATAGCTTTATTTGAACCTGGGAGTATGGCTAGCAAAGTAATTACAGGGTGTGGATCTAAGTTCTAAGTTGTGATTCTATTATATGTATTGAAGATTGTCCTCAGGAGTTTTGTAATTGGAGGGCAGGAGCTCGAGATGTGTATCATTGATCCCTATTCTTTTTATTAGTTTGGTTGCCTTTCTCAGCAGTCTTCCACAATATTGTTTTTGTCAACTGGTGCCTAAAACTGGACTGCATGTTCGAGATGAGCTCTGACCAATGCTTTGTACAGGGGCAGGATTATGATTTTAAATTAATAACAGGAAAAGGGTACTTTTTAAATTTTTGCATGAAGGTTACAATGAAGTGCAATGGTATTCAGACAGTGGAAAGAAACATCTGCAGATTGCGAGAAATCAGAAATCTGTGCTATATGCTCAATTTTACACAAAATCTCAGATCCTAAACTCTATTAGGCATTGATTCTGATGAAAAACATTTAGGGTGCTGAGCTCATCCACAAATCATTCCCATACATATCTATAAAGGTTTCTGTGTTTCTATTTGCTGTGTGTTTCTTGGCTTAGAACCTACAAAGAACATTATATGTAATAAATAATAATCATAATAAATATGATGTGTGTATATGTAATATTCATTTTCTTAGGTTTTGGAGGGAGAATCAAAATAACTTTACATAAGTTTAATACATATTTCAGTATTATAGGCTGTATACATGTTGCAAAGCTCTATTTCAGGATGCACATATGGCCATACACATTGTTCAAATGTCATTCTGACCTAGCTAATTCCAGTTCATCATTATAATTAGATTGCCTAAAGAAAGTTGTGACTCTAAAGTGGTCAATCCACAAAAGGGTACTGTAATTTGACATTGCATGCCTTTTACATAAATGTGATATTCCAAGCAAACCTCATAGTGCTACCCAATATGTTTTTAACACTGTCAAATTTACAGAGAATTCCAATTACTTTGTTTCTGTCAGCATGTGTTCAATCATCTGGATGATTATAAGCCAAGTTCCAAAATAAACATTAAAAACATAAAAAAAAAAAATCACTTAAGTCCCAATCTTGCAGAAAATAAACCATGGCTTTCAATTTACCTTTTTTTCTCAAGACCTGCTGAACTGTGGAAGAGAAGCAATACTATGCCTTGCTATCATAAACCATAAGTAACTTAAAAAATGTTTTAACACTGAGCTATAACTTGCTGTGTCTCCAATCATAATTTAATTACAAGTAGTTTTCAATCAGGTAGCAAGGGAAAGATTCTTTTTATATTTCCTCTAACTTGTGCAAGGCTACTCAAAGACAACTCTATTAAATCCCAAGAAGTACTAAAAGCTGCTCGGCCTTGCAGTTTAAAGCAATCAGATTGAAAGAATATACCCTTCAATCTATGGCAGTAAAATTTTAAAATTAAATTCCTTGAGGATTCAACTTCACTGCAGGTATTATGGCCTTTAAATTAATTATTGTGTTAAACTGTCAGATCAGTATTTCACTACAGCTCAATGTGCTTCTCCCATCTCCAGAATTACTACATGGATATTAAACATATATTTGTTTTGCTATATCATTTCTAAATCATTAATATTGTTTTTATGACTTTATGTACAGTGTTTACATAATTACTGATAATAAATATGTAAAGAGAGTAAGTATATAGAGAACTGTGAAAAGCTTTGTAAAATGTCCAACTAACATGGTCCAGGAGAGGTACGTTGCAAAGGTATCTGAGAATATAAAAAATATATATTTATGTACATTCTACAGTAATAAAACAAAACTAGATGAATGTTGGTTGAAGCCTCCTCCTGCCTGCACAAATATTTATTTTTTTCACCAAGACTTGTTTTCTCTGTTAATTTAGTTAACTACTCAGCACCTGCCATTCTCCATTTCCTGTCAGTGCTCCAAAGCTCCTCCTGTATTCACTTCAGAATTTCTCCTGTTGCCATTCCACAGTCCCTCCTGTTACCTCTACATAGTCCCTCCTATTAACACTAGACTGGGATGGTGCACAGTTCAGGATTGCTAGACAGATAGGTGTCTCATAACATAAACACTCTCTAGATCGGGAGAATATAGGCGTTATATCTTCAAATGATTAATGAATCACTTTTTACCCTGTGTTTTTTTTAGGGTATCATAAGGGCAAGGGGGTATTGGGCATTGAGGCTATTAACTACAGAATTATGTGAAAACAAGACTTTTTTGGTAAATATTCCTGATAACATGGGCCCTACAGTTCAAAATTGGTAAACAGAAATACAAACTCAAGTCTAGGAAAAAGTGCTTCTGGTGTCTATTTATAAATCAGTGAATCTGACATTCCCTGAAATATTCCCAGAATCAAATTACTGCTATTAAAACACATGGATCTGGAAGACTCTCCACCAGTGAATTTGCTGCTTTAAAAATACCCCTAAGATGCACACTTTTTAGTAGTATTAAAGTTGGACTGGTTAAATACAAAACTTTAAAAAGCAAAATGATGCAATTTACCAATTGAATTAGTTATATGTGCAGTGTTTACTACAAAAAATACTGAAATACATTAAAACATTTTATTCATTTTCATGCCCAATATAATATATGAAGTTAAATTAGAGGTATCATTAGTATTTAAAGCCATTGAGATTTAAGATTTATAGGATTTGTGTTTTCTGGCAAGAAACATTCATGTGGAGGAAGAAATAGTCAAATTGTAATTATGGATTACAGTACCTGTGGAGTGACAATTTATGTTTTTGTTTGAATGGGAAACATCTTAAGGCAACCTTTACTGGCATCTCTACTGGTATCTACCCCTCCACTTTCAAACATGCCATTATTCTCCCTATCCTCAAGAAACCCTCATTAGACCCCTCCATAACTTATAGCTACCGTCCTATCTCCCTTCTCCCTAATGTTTCCAAACTTCTTGAGCGTCTTGTCTATAAAAGACTCACTGATTACCTAAACACCACTTCTCCCCTTGAACCTCTCAAGGCTTTTGACAGTGTTGATCACCCCCTTCTAATACAAATCATGCGCTCCATTGGTATCAGTGACACTGCTCTCTCTTGGTTTGCTTCCTGTCTATATGACCGCTCCTTTCAAGTTTCTTTCAATGGCAATTGCTACTCTCCCACTCTCCTCCCTGTTGGTGTTCCCCAAGGGTCAGTCCTTGAACTGGTTCTCTTTTCTCTGTACACCTCCTCTCTCGGTAGTCTCATATCCTCCTTTGGCTTACAGTACCATCTGTATGCTGATGACACTCAAATCTATCTGTCCACCCCTGACCTGTCTCCCTCAGTCCTGGATAAAGTCTCATGCTGCCTGTCAGCCATCTCATCATGGATGTCTGACAGAATTCGTAAACTCAACCTGGATAAAACCGAACTCATCATCCCCCCCCCTCGTTCAAATTCCAAATCTCCCACAACAAATTTCTAACTGTTAACAACACTGTTATTCGTCCCTTCCCTCAGGCATGTTGTCTTGGCAACACCCTTGATTCTGTCCTCTCATTTACCCCCCATATTCAGAACATTTCCAGGTCCTGTCACTTTCACCTCACACTTTCACATCTCCAAAGACCACCAAACTCCTTGTACACGGTCTTATCATCGCTCGCCAGGACTACTGCAACATCCCCCTCTCTGGTATTCCACTAACCTGACTCTCTCCTCTACAATCTATTATGAACGCTGCAGCCAGACTCATCCATCCTTCCCACCACTCCTCTTCTGCCGCATCTCTTTGCAGTTTTCTTCATTGGCTTTCATTTCACCTTAGAATCAAATTTAAGCTCCTGTGCTTTGCTTTCAAATCCCTCCACAGTTCTTGTCCCACTTACCTTTCTGACCTGGTCGAAAAAATCTCCCCCAGCTGCTCTCTTTGCTCCTCCTGACCTATTAATAACCTTCTCACATGCATGACTGCAAGACTTTTTGAGAACCACCCTGAATCTCTTGAATGGTCTTCCTCGTCCTATTCGGCTTGCTCCTACTTTCTGCTCATTTAAAAGAGCACTCATCTTTTCAAACTCGCCTACCTGTCTTCTTCTTCCCCTTAAACCCTCACTACTTCCCACCACTACATATCTCTCCTCCTATTGTGTGAGACTTCCCCTAGCTCTAAGACTGTAAGCTCTTCCGGGCAGGGTCCTCTCCTCCTCCTGTGTCACTATCTGTACTTGTCTTTCATTTGCAACCCCTACTTAATGTACAGTGCTGCCTAATATGTTGGCATCATAAAAAGCCTGGTTAATATTATTATTATTATTATTAATAATAATAATAATAATAATAATAATATTAATAATTATAACCGAAGGGCATGAGATGAGTGTTCTGTGTGATCACAGTAACCTCCATGGCCCTCATTACCTGTACCACTTTAGGAGTGACTGTTTAGTGAGACATTGGTGAAGTAATACTGTCACTCAATAGGCACTGCTTCCGCTATACAGTGTTCAAATTACCAGTATAGGCTGACAGTATATTGTCTAGCTGCAGTATCTCAGAACATGCTGATGCCATCTACATATAGCTCAGCAGTTACTATACACTATGCATGTATAGGAGAGCAGGTCTATTGTGTCACAGCCTTGTATAAGGACATGCCCCTAGAATGTGTTAACTGATGGCAGGTTTATGTTTTTTCCTGATTGAGTCTTATCCACGGGTTTTGTACTAGAGAGCAGAAACTTGATTAATGGTATTATTCAGCTCACAATGGCTGTGGATGTCTTCAAAATTCTGTTCTATACACCTACTGTGAAAATCTTTTACCAAATTAAATATAATGCTGCACCATATGCCAGGATGCTTGTTGGTATTTTGTTATACTTGATAGAAAGGTTGTGTTTCTGATCTTCACTTCCGGAGCTGCAGAGGGCTGGGAGCAGACTATACATAGGACTAAGTTGAGTTGGCTTTTGTAAAGTTTACCTATACCTATATATTCTATTACCTGGTGAGAAGCGTACATACAAAATGCCTCTTTTGGAACCTTTATTAATAAAAATTCCTATATTTTTCAAACATTTTCTTCACATTTGGGTCCAGCTGTCTGATATACTGTAATAAACCTAAAGCACCACCGTTTCAAATACATTTAGCTAATCATTCTGAGAAGACAGTTTGTAATTCATCTGGGGTTAAGCACTAGAATGCTTTCTAAACATTGACTTCAAAATCATCTTGCATGACCCGTTTGTCAGTGATGGTGTGTGTGTGTGTGTGTGTGGGGGGGGGGAACTTTTCCTTGGAAGGCCACACGGACCTTTATGTGCTAGCTAATGGTACCTTGGATGCTGTTAGGTACTTGTATGAGATCCTCAGTCCCATTGTTAGACATTAATGTTGGTGGAGTGGGGCCTGAGTTCCTTTTATTAGTGAACAATGCACAGCCTCGTGTGGCCATGCCTTGTAGGCAGTTCCTGACTAAGAAAGGCATTAATGCCATTGACTGCCCCCCCCTACATTACCCTGACCTAAATCCAATACAGACCCTCTCAGACATTAAGCCTGATTTAAAAAGCTCTCCAAGGCTGGAGGGTTTTATTTTTATCAGTAAAGCTGTGTGATCCAGCAAACCTGCAATGGTTTTTTAAAATAGCAAATGATTTTGAAGAAATCCATTCCTGGTTTGGAGAGCTTCAATAAATCAGGCCTATTATGTTTCAGTGCACCTGACTCTACAAAGTTGTGCCAGGAGTATATGAGACGAGATTTTCCAGGGAACTATCTGCCAGGTTATCAGAAGCATGCTCAGACATTGTCTGGTGTGCATAAAGGCACGTGGGGGCCATACACACTACTGAGCTACATTATATTTTGTTGTGATGATGACATTTACATAAGTGCAATCTTTGTGTAACTTCAGCTTACTTTCAGTATGATCTTGTATTTAACCCTAAGTGGGTTAATGATTTTGGTTACCTGTATACCATGTCTACATAATTATATATTAATAAAGATTTTCAAATTAAATATTTTTAATCTGTAACAACAACCCATAGAATGTACATTTTTATACCCAGGAAAATAAAAGACTTTACAGGTACAATACTAACAACTTTATATACACACAAGAACTAGAATTATTTTTATTTTATTGAACTTGAGACTTGTGGTTAAAAACCCTTATTTACAATACATTTAAAACATGAAACCTTGATAAAACATTGTCACTGAATGCATTGTTTCACATATACTGCTTCTCGGTCCCAAATCCAAACCATTAACAAGCCTGTTGTTACAGCTACTATTGTCAGTCCTCTTTTATTTAAAAAATGATATGCTGATTCTATGACAATGATAAAAGAATGCAGGTTAAAAAAAATGCTACACAGCCATTCATCTAATATGCACAGTCAGTTTCACTTTCTTTCCAGCAGCAAGGATGGCCTATGCTTATTTATTTTTATCATTTTACTACTAAGAGTTTGTGCAGGAAATATAAACAAGCATGTGGACAATTCACTACAAGTGTATTTGCAGCTGTACATATACATTCATTTGTCTTGACAGAGGCTATCTAATTATTTGTGCTTTCTTTGTATACTCCTGTAATTGTGATTATGACATGCTCCCTGGATTCCTGCTTTGCCCATACTACTAACATATAGCGCCGAGGTGTTCGAGGACTAGGATTCACACACATTTTTAGTATTTCACTAACAGCAGTAAATTCAGTAAGTATGTTTATATGAGAATCCTTGCCTGTATGTGGCTCCAAAGGAGTGAAAATAGTCTTTCATAGCTGATGGGTTCATTTAGTCTTGGAAGCTGAGAGAAAGGCACATATGTGTAGGGGGGGCAGGTTGGACAGGTCAATTAGAGCAGGACAGCCTACTCTGTCTATAGCAACAAGACATGGCACTAAAGAATACTACCAAACTATAAGCTTGAACTCGGCAGATAAGGTCCTTCTTGGACCTTATCTCTGGTGTTATAGTAATGGGGCCCGGCAGATACTGAACTTTTGAGCTGGCATTACCCCAGCAGTGATCATAATAAAGCTGTGTTTATTGCAGGAGGTGGTTAAAGAGAATCTGTAGAATTAGTGTGAACTTTTACACCTAATTTGTGGAACTGAAAGTCATCATTCCCACAAAGTGAAAATATTTAACATTACCCAATGAGAAGATTTCTATATGTCTATGAATTCATTTGTAGATGATAATCTCTTTTTTTGATGGTACATTTAAAGGCTACTGAGTATGTGATTTAGATCAATAAAAAAACAATTCAACAAATTCTTTCCTGGTCCCCTAAGGCATTTGAACACTCCCTGGATCCACAATCAGCAATGTTATTACAACTATTAATAGCTGGTCTATCAAAGAATCTGGTCTGGTTGCCAGGATATTTTGATTGCAACTGCTGAGGAAAGAGACGAATTAGCACTCTGTATGATACATTTTGCCGTTAAAAAGTAAGTAAGTATTATTTGAAAATATCTTACATTTCATCCTGGGACATTGCAGATTGCCTGAAATATAAGACATCTGATCCTTGATCAACTGATAATGTTTCTTCCAAGTTGAAGAGTGTGATCCTGTGGCCAATATATTGGCTTAGATAATTTGATTTCAACTGCTGTGAAATGAAAAATCTACTTTTGGCAAAAATCACCGCTCTAAGCCACATTGGTTGGAATCACAAGACCAAATGCCATGTCATGGCCCATGGTATAGCTACAGCCTATAAGCTCCTTTTTAATAAATATGATGTAGTTTGAAAACTTCATTTATGTTTGGTAACTTACATGAAATGTCTGGAAGTGAGTGGTGGTAACTCCCTGATTACAGCTATGGGGATGGAAAAAGCTAGAACCTGGGTTACCAAGATTTCAAAGTCAGAATGTCTAGGGATTAACAAATAAATTGCTCAGGCCTAAAAAGCCCATTATTCAATGACGTATCTAATTTAGGATAGCTAAGCTGAGGCTCTAGATGTTTGTAGCATTGAAATTTTACCAGAAGCTTTTTCTCCTCTTTCTGCTTTTACTAATATTGAATCATTTCCTGCATGAAGATGCACCTCTTATCACCTCATGAAGATGCGCCTCTTATGTGAGCACAGCTGGTGGTACAATTTTCAAATATCAACTTCATTGTGGAACAGGATACAAATCTTGAACATCCCTATAGAAGCTTTTGTAAAATTGAACCTGCTGAAATGTCTTAAAGTAACTGCCTAACATATATATTGAAGGTCTTTTTTTACTGCAGTAAATATTAAAATCAATTTCTGCCATTGATGGATAAAGATATGGACCTGGAAGATTCACTACTAGGGAATATTTCAGTGAATGTTAGTATAATTGCCTTATAAATAGACCCCCCATATGTTACTCGGCAATTACCTATTGTGGAAGGGAAAAAACAGAAAGGTCCTGAAAGGACAACTAAAGCTAGCAATAGAATTTTCCCCCATTTTTTCTTTGGAGATTCCATGACAATAGGAAATTTATAGCAATTCTGTGCTAAGCACTTTTTAATGGTTCTCTCCATCACTGTCTTTTTATCCCGTTTGTTTTGCTGTGCCTTTCTATATTTCTGTACACTAAATACTGTATACTGCAATTGTGAGACCAATCTCAATGGACATCTGACTTTTTTAAGCTTATTAACTTATGTGCAGAAAGAGAGAGAAAGCACAAGGAATTATTTTGTATTTCTGCAAGCAGAAGTTATATTTCATTTTTGGATGCTAACATCATAAGTAGGAGTATGTTCACTTTAAAGCTGAACTCCTGGCAGAGCAAATGTCACAGAAGTTCTTTGACAATGCCTAACATTTTTATATAATTTTACTTTATTCCTTTATCGATGCAGTCAATACTTCTCTAAATTCCTTTTCTTAGAATATGGTTAAAATGTAATTATAATCTGACATAACATATAATAAGTGCTGTCTCCCAGCTGCTTATTCCCCATATAGGTATACTACCTGATTTACAAACATTATGAATGATTAGGTTCTGATATAAATATATGCATTATTTTGCTTTACTATAAGTCCATTTGTCAAATGTTCTATGTATTTCTGTTCTATAGACCTCAAATACAAATCTCTTTACAGCAGGAAGCTCAATGTGAAGCAGTTAACCCAGACTTTGGGCTAATAGTGAAACCTTTTTTGTTTCACTATTTCAAGGTACCTATTTTTATACAGGATTCTGTTTCTAGATCTAACAATGGTGTGGCAAATCTATAGGAGCAAAATTTGGACTTGTGTTCAGTTGTAAATGTTGAAGCATAGCAATGCCTTTGCATTTGCACAACTGTTTCACTGCTGTCTGCACTCTATTAACAGGACAGAAAACAGTCCCGCTGGAGTTTGGATTTATAGCTGTAAAGGTTTTACATAATCTGGCCTTGGGGGTCAATGGGAAAGCCATTCTCTGCTTTTCCAACCCCCGAATTCCTATATTAGATTTTGAGCAATGGAGGTGATGTCAGAGGAAAAAAAATTTCTGATACATCCCACAGAACCTCTCAACCATTTCACCACACTCTTAAAGCATAATGAGATTAGTTCCGTATGGCACATGGAGCTATGTTGAAAGAGCAATGTACCACTAAGCCAGGACTGGCCATGACTAATGACATCATAGATACTTTTTAATTTGACCTGTTATGAAAAAATTAGGAATCTGTATTGGAAGAGCGTTTGCCTGCAAAACATTTAACATACTGAACAGCAAACTCTTCTGGATGGATAAATTTAGGGGACCAATTTATAATAATATAGATATATGTTCTCAGTCATACGTCTAAGGACTCCACACACTGTGGCCTGAATCTGCAGTCAATTAATAAATTACAGATTGCAACGTGTAGCTTGTGGTAGTTGACTTTGCTCAATGTAGCAGAGAGCAACATGCAGGGGTGTAGTGGGGCGGGCAACTTTGTTTCGGGAATGGGCACGCATGTCCAGGGTCAAGAGAGGGACCCCGCTGGGGGGAGGCGCACCAGCCAGAGCCACGGACCATGTCTCTCGTATGGAAGTGCAGGCTCAGGGCGGCGGGTGGGTTGTCTCCCGCCCACTCTCCCATCCCAGGTCTGAGCCTGAAAGTGGGCAGATTCTGGTATCATGACATCATTTTGGGGGAAGTTTTTTCCCATTTGAGTGACACATATACAGGGCTGTAGTGGGGAGGGCAGGTTTACATAACGTGCACGCTCGCCATGGATAGTACTGTGCCCCCTCTTCATATTTTACACTACACCCCTTGCTAAATGAATGGAGGGAAGTTGATCATGTGTCTTTTACCGGTCATAGTCTATTTTTTTTTCTCATAACCATATTTTATTGTGCACTCCAAACATGGGGAAATGTGCTTGTATTGCTGAAATGTACTACATTTGTATTTTTCTCTTATATATAATTTAAGGGGTCACAGAAGACAGTTATATACTATTTTACAATGCTAAAGTTTTCCAAATAGCTTGGGATGGAGTGAAATCATACTTGACAACTAGTGCATTCACTTATTTAGGACTATTAGTGTCAAAAAAGTTTGATATCTACTCTTAAGTCTGCACCTTGCTCAGATTCTTGTCAAATAAGATTAACCTCATACAGCAAAAGAACACATTAATGCGGAGCAGAGGTTTCTTAGTGGGATGGTTGCATTTACATTTATTCCCTTCAAAATAATACTGTACCCCAATAAATGACAAGTACATGGTTCAGAAGTGAGTGAATAATAGCTAAGGTCAGAAAATGTACTTTATTCAGTGTTGTATCATAATCAGACCTGTGATGATATATCCGCTTGTGCTGAAAATGCTGATGTTTCACCTTGGTGGCTGTGAAATATTAGCATTGCAAGTGACAAGGCTCTTCTTTTTTGATGCTTATTTTATATGTGAATTGGCCTCACAGCACATAAATTTGAGGCATTGCTCAAAGTTAGTTTAGCTATTCCATATCTCAGGGGAGGAAGCTTGGCAAAAAGAGTTTGGCTTGCTTATATTTCTTTTATAATTTTGACCTTTTTAAGTAAAGGTTATATTCACTTTACAACAAAAGCATAGTCTCAGTATGCTATTCCTCAATACTATTTGGCAAGTTTCCTCTTTGACTAATGTACAAATCCACCTTTCACATTTGTTACATTTTTTCCCAGCCAACCTGGTGATTTTGATCAACAAACTTTAGTTTGATTCTTATCAAAGTATATTTTTCTCTCAGTGATTAATGGAGCAATTTTTTGGATAACACAAAAGCATTCACCGGCATACTGTTTCCTTTCTATACATCATCTGCATTGTATAACATTGTACTAAATAAAATCTTGTTTCATATTTAGGTTGGAGATTAGGTTACCTTTAGGAAATCCTATAAATAAAAGGTAAAGTTGAGCATAAAAAGCAGCATAAAGATAGCTTCACTTTGACTTAAGACAAAATGCAGCCAGTGATATCACGCTCCACATGTGATTTTTACACTTAAATTACTTCTGCTGCTCAGAGCAGGGGTCTGCTGACCAATAAATGGTAAGGAATGGGTCAGGCAGAAATGATTGACACAAAAGACAGCAGGTTTAAGCAGCAGAATTAAGGCTTGCAAGGATAATTCTACACTGACCTATTGATTTTAAATCTTAATAAATTCCCATACAGCTTTTTTTTTTAGGTATTTATAAAGGCTTTTCAAACCAAGATATGTGAAAGTTAGAACAGGGGAAAATACCTCCCAAATACCCACTTATTTAAATGGTGGAATGTGAAGCGTTTATAGGTGTTTTTGAGCATTTGGGGGCATTTGGAATGGATTTTTCGACATTTATGGGCATTTTAACTCTTTTCAAATGCTTTGAGATGCATTTTCTTTACACCCCAGCAAGAAAATTCTCTGGTGTGGACTGGCCTATTGGAATGAATAGGAACTTCAAACATGGACATTTAAACTCTAAGGGTAAAGATGGTAAAACAGTCCATCTAGACTTAGCTGAAAGAACTTCTTTACACTTTAGGATTATTTTTGTGTACAATAATCCTTGAACCCCCATCAGTCACCTCAGCTATGCTTACTGTGCCCTCCACTTATTCCCATTCAGTCCTTATCCTGACTAGGGGGACTTGACACAAGTATCAGACTCAAGGCTCAGAGCCCAGTCTCATAGTAAATATTTTTGGGGTGGTAATCACTATTATCTGTCAAAATTTATATATCAATTGCAAACACATTAAAACTAGTTGTCATACTCAAATGTCAAAATCTGGCATCAAATACATTAAAGGCAAGTGTCAAAATTAAGCATTAAATTCATATAGCAGACTAAAATTTGTCAGACTTATTTTACTTACACAGCTGGTAGCCTCAGTTCACGAAACTTTCATGCAAGGACTAAAATCTTTATTTTTAGCTATTAGACTGTTATTTTCAAATCTAATTGAAAATTATATTTTATTATTAATATTTATTAATAATAATTACATGTATTTATCTAGCTGTGACAAATTATGCAGAGCCTTACAAATTCCCTTGTCATATCACTAAGCTCCAAGGGGCTCATAATTTTTTTTCCCTACCATAGTCATATGTCATTAATGCATTCTAAGGTTAACTTGGGGGGAAGCAAATAAACCCGACTGCATGTTTTTGGGATGTGGGAGGAAACTTGAGTGCCCGGAGGTAACCTATGCAAAGATTGGGAAAACATACAAATATAAATTGGATCCCTCATATTTTTTGATAGTTTGGTTTCAGATTGCTTTATAGTCAATATCATTTTAGTTTTCATTATTCAACTCCCCTAAATAGGGAACACAAGATAAAAGTTAAACTCAAAGTAATGTCTACACTCCATTTACCACAGCCTACAACTGTGACATTAAGAGTTGATAAATATTTACAATTTAAGAAGACTATTACCCAGAGGACTGGAGCTGGACAGTCTTGGCCATATCATTTGGAAGATGCAATATTTGTGGACTGTAACTTGTTTACTTGTGATACATAACAATTAATGTTTTCTGTAAACAGCTTAATCTTGAGAACTGGTCTATGCTTCTTCCTATGACAGCTTGATGTTTTCTTGGCAGCACGCTGACAACATGAAATAATGTCTTACATGGAATACTTGATTTTATTTCTTTCTTGTTTTCCTAAGTTGACCTTTTTGTTTTACACAGTAAATACACAATTTGTAATAGTCAACTTATTTTCAAAACTGTGGGCTGCTAAATTAATTTGCAATGGAATTAAGATCAATAAATGGTAAACATGGATTTTTACTCTCTGAGATATGATGCTTAAGTAACTTAACAGTTCTGTTTGAGCAATAATTTATGTTTAGCTAACATGAACACTTTAAACAGTTGCCCTTTCTGAAAAACACCAATTTGATGGTATTCGGTATTTAAATCTAAAAATATTAAAAACTAATTATTGGCATTAAAAAATTAATATAGAAAAGTAGCACGGCTTTTTCTGTTAAAGCTTATCTAAACCCCAAAGCCAAGAATTTAACATATTGCAGGTTACTGCATTAGTTTTCTAAGCGTTATTTTTGCTTAGTGATCCTGTGATTAATACACTTCCTGATCCCAGGTGGCTACACTGTATCTTTAAAAGGAGCCATGGCTACTGTCAAGTCTGGTTTCAAACAAGGCTTCCTTCTTTTCATCTGCATTACATATGGAATGGGGATGCTGGTAATTTACAGAAGGTAGAAAACAATAAGAACCATTTACAAAAGGAATATAGGCTGCTCACGTAGCAAAATGAAGGCAGGGGAATTTTCACTAAGCTTAGGAAATGGGGTAAAACTGTGCTGACTTTGTAACATTATAGCATACAATATCAATAATGACCTAATTTTGAAACAACAGAATAATCACAGAAAAAAGCATAGAAACATACCCATGTCCTTAAATTGAACAATGAATTTCTATCTTAAAGGCAGTTAATCTTTTTATTAAATAACAAATACATGTTTCTCTCTTATGTAATTTATTTAACTAGTGAAGGTCTACGGAGAACTGGAGTGTTGAATCATGCACTGAACGTGGCTACAAGTATTTCATTACCAAACAAATTCAGTAATTTTTGTAGACTTATGGAAAGTGCTATTCACCCCTGGGGAGACGTTTGGCAGCAAAACAGATTTCTGCTATGCATCTCATTTACATTAATTTAATATCTTGTTAGTCCAAACATGTATTTGATAGGCACTGTTCAAATCTTCAAGTACAGAAATTAAGTCTGGTATTGCAAACCATAATGTTTTGCTCAAGGCATCAAACTTTATGTTAAGTCTACTTTACCTACAAAGACCAATTATAGACGAGTGTTTAAAAGATGATTATATATAAGCAACATTGCAGTTTAATGTATAATAAATCTAGTTCTTCTAAAACTGTACACCACAGATGTAAATCTAAAGCATAAAGTTAAGCTGCGTACACACGTGCAATTTTTGTCGTTGGAAAGGATCTTTCACAATCCTTTCCAACGACAAGGGACTGCAAGATGCATGAACGGTGCTGTACATACAGCACCGTTCATGCTCTATGGAGAGGAGAGGGGGAGAGCGATGGAGCGGCACCCTGCTGCGCGCTCTCCCCCTTCCCTTTCATTAGGATCCGTTGTCGTCCATCGTCCGTGGATCCGGCAGGACGGTCGTCCGGACGATGGACGACACCGACTGTACACACGGCAGATTTTCGCCCGATATTTGGCCGATGCCGATTATCGGGCGATAAAAATCTGACGTGTGTACGCAGCTTTAGAGTAAAGAGTGTGCTTTAGGATGTATTGCAGTTTTATTGTAAAACAAACTTTAGACATAAATTAGTTTAAACATTTGTAAATAAAATGGCATTAGACTGTGTTCATATGTGACATATGACTTGGATGTTTGATTGTGAGCTCCTCTGAGGGACAGTTAGTGACATGACTAAATATATATATATATATATATACCGGTATATATGTTATATAATATTAAGGTAAGGTAATAACAAAGTAATAGTAATAACAATAATTACAATTCCCATGATCCTGAAGCCCCCCCTCCCCTTTCTTATGTAACCTATCTGGGTGACCGATATTTACTTTTACTTGTGAAGAGAGGTGACGAGAGAAATGCTCACTTACATCCAGATCAGATGACAGTGACACCTCTGGAGAGCATCATTCCACTGCTGCAGTGGTGTCTGTGATCATTGGCCCCTGCTTGTCCCCTTTTGCTGATATCATCTTCTGGCCTGTTCAGACCTCACAGCCAGTAGGAAGTGTCCAAGCCAAGACCATGAAGTAAATCAAACACAAAAGAAGATCAGAGCTTCATATGACCAAGACATTAGGTGAGTAATAATGTGGCGTGGATATTTCCTACAGCAGGGTAAACACTGGAACTAATTTTTTAAAGTAACTGTTGGCTAAACATTTCCCAGAAAACAAGGATTAAACAGCAAACACATGAACAAAGGACAAAGACCTCAACACCACAACACACATTTGTAACATTTTATGAACAATGTGCTTTTAGAGTTTTCTGAATTTTGAGTGGCAGCTCTATAATATACAGAAAAAAATGGTAACTCATGTGCTGTAGTGCTATGCAGCTCAAGTCCCCTAGAGTTAGACAGGTGATTAAACTTTTAAAATACATCTAATATTTTACAGTGCAGGATTTGAATTAATTCTAATCCCTATAAATTTTCACTGTATTGCCTTTGATTTTTCCTTGTTGACCTGGCTGCAGCTATTGACTTTGTAAATCATCTCTCTCATTTTCCGTCGCTTCCTGGCTAAGAAATATATGACTCATCTATTGCTGCATTACCTATAAAGCCTAGTCACGCTTTATATTATCCCAATCACACTATTCTGTGACAAGGGCTTGCTCCGTGACATCTTATTTGACAATTTTATTACAGGTGTCACTTTTGTATGACACACCATGAATTAATTTGACTGTATTACACCAAATCAATATTTAATGTTAATGGCATTTGATAAAAAATATTCAAAAGGTTTTTTTAAATTAAATGTATAACTCAGATGTATACAATTCAGTTCAGATATTACATTTACTTTAAAATTTATAATACTGGTAGTTTGTTTGAGTAGTAAGTAAGTGACTTATAGTGGAAAATTCTTTTGTTTTGGTTAAAGTGACTCTTTTTGCATTTTCTGTTCCCGTTGAGAAGGTTTCTTATCCTTTACTTTCCCGGTACAGTTGAGGCGACCCCTGAGTGTAAAATGCAGGGCAGATTTTTACAGTTGGCAAAGTTAGGAAGTGTAACAGTGAAGAGCGCTCAGACCTGACAGTGTTTCAAACACTCCCCCACACTTTCTAAAAAAAAAAAAAGGTCAGATTTTAGGGCAATTTTTCACTTGTTTTCGGACCTTAACAAAAAAAAATTTCAGAGGTTGTTCTTTCATAAAACATTACAGTTATGTGATACCTGTGAGTTTATTAGTGAAGTGAAGACACAAATACAATAAAGATTCCTTAGATTAAACAGTAAAATATTTCACATCCCACTACTTAATTATTCCTAATATTATTAAAGCTCACAACACATGGTCTCTTCTCACTACACGGAGATGTTTGAAGATCTACCCTGATGAGTGTTTTTTTAGATTTTAAACTCAGAGCAGGTAATTTGAATCCTTATGCATCAACACAGTGTCCATGTGTCTGGATGCTCTCATCCTTTCCCTATGGGCTTTTAGCAAATCTCCACATATAAAAATATACATGATCCTTTTTCCAACCACATTTCTGTTCAGGAGTCTTTAATAGTATTCTTTACACAAACTGAGTACTAAACACTGCATACTAGGAACACCCTATGAAACCTGCGGGTTTGGAAATGCTCTGACAGTTTTTTAGCAGTTTCAGTGTGTCAATTTTACTTATATCCTCACGCTTGCACATTTTTTCTGCAGCCAACATATCACTTACCAGAACCGTTTCCTTGCTCACTAAAATTCAATAAATCCCACCTCTTGGCAGGTGCCATCATAGCAAGATAACCAATAAAATTCACTTTATCTGTCAGTGCTTTTCAAGTTTTGGGCGATTTGTGTATTTTATGAAAAACAGCTTTTTTAAATCTTAAAGTGGAACTGAAGTTCTACTTACAAAAGTTTGTGATAAGGCGGGGTGATGTCACAGGTGATGTCCTTTTTACAGTAAAAGATACTTACCTGCCTGAACGCTCTCCTCAATTGTCATTAACTGTGCCCATGCCCAACAAGGAAGATAAGAAGGAAGAAAATGGTGGCGCACTGTGAAAGAACAGGGACAAGTGAGTGTATTCATAAAACTGTAGTCAGGCAGGTAAGGTTATTTTATTGCGGAAGTGACATCATCTTTCCCTTCCCCAATAAAAGACCTGCCTGCTCAAAATTAAAAAAAAAAAGGATTTAGATCTACTTTAATAAGTCCCGTTTTGTGACCTGGAGCTTAGCGGCTTTTTAGAGTGTATATGAATTTCTGGTGGAGAACATATGTGGCATGCGTATTCTGATTGGTCATATCATTTTTATGCTCTTTGCCTAACTTATGTTTTGAAACACAACTCTTGTTCTCTGAAAAATAGCAGTGCACTTTCTGGTATGTAAGTGTGTCTAGACCCGTGTATCTCAACCAGGGTTCAATAGAACCCCAGGGTTCCTCCAGAGGTTGCTAGAGGTTCCTTGAACAATGAGCAGTTTTTAGTTCTCAAGTAAGTTTCACCAATTCCAACTATCTTTTTAACTGTCTGTAAGGGTGACAGCCTTCCCAATGGCCAGCAATGTAAGACGCATTTTTTCTACTGGCCACCATTGTAATGTACTGTGAGTTGTGGATATAGTAATTATAACAGGGGTTCCCTGAAGACCTGAAAATTATTTCATGGGGTTTTCCCATGGTAAAAATATTGTGATACACTGGTCTAGACACTCCTGTGGCTTCATAGCTGTATACAATATTTGCAATGTTATTTGGACTGTGGACATTCCTAATTTTAACACTGTTCCACTCACGGTTTTCTTTGCTAGAAACTCTGACATGAGCAAGCAAATCTCTTTCTGTATCAGCATGTTTGCATCCTTACTGAGACACAGTACAGAACAAGGCATTGCAACTAAGCAATAAGAAAAGATCAGCTGCTAGGATTAATACGGACAAGGCTTGTAGTTGTGCTGGGTCCAGCTTCCAGTATTGCTCCTCTTAAAAGCAGGCCTGCCTCTGGAAAATGTTGGATTTTAGTAATATGTCATATTGGATCACCTTCTTTAGTGAATCAGTCAATATTGTGATAATATTTAACTTGATATACTAGATATGTTTTTTTTTAAGTTGTGCCAAACCACTCAGAGCAGAGGTATTGGTTACCAATCCTCCTAAATTGAAGGAAGGTTATACTGTGTTTCCAACAATCTTTGGTAAATACTGTACAAAAATAGCCATCTAATTTATAGTATACAGTCTACCTTGATATGGTACCAAGTGATTGGTGACATGCGCTGACTGAAGCTAAGCAAACTTGACATCTTTCTTGAGAATAAAATTAGTTTTATAATCTTTGTATGTGCTTGTTTTCTATTTTGTGTTTGAGTGTAATTTATTATGCCTGCAGCGGTCTGTGGAAACATTTGAAAATCAGATGAATCATTTCAAGTGCTTTATGCTAGTGAGCAAAATTTTAATCAGTCCATTTCCTATTCTCCGTTATTGGCATTGCCTGCATGCCAGCAAGGTCACTTCCTCTGCTAACACTGCACTTATTATAGTAAGTTGCAAAATTGCAAGGAGTGGCTTCATGAGAAAATTATCATCTGCATTTAAAATTCCACTTCAATAGCTTTTATTGAAAGACATTATTAAATTAAATGCAGGAATGAAAATATATAGCAGGAGTTTTGTACTAAAATCCAGAGTTTTCTTTTTTTTTACAAAACAAAATGAGATATAAAAAAAAGCTTTATGTAAATTATCTATTTGTAACAAAGAGTTTTTTTTTATAATAAAGGGCACAATCCTTCGGATGTTTTGTGGTGTTTGTAAAAAATGTACCTGGTAAAAATTAGAAAACATTTCCTACATTACCCCCGATTCCACCTGTCATAGCTAGGTGATGATGTCCTTCTGGGAAGGTTTGTGTGGTTCATAAAGCAAGGTAAACTTGTGATTTCATATGTATAATACCCATGGCAGCCAACTGAAATCTGACTGGTATTGGTTACTGGGATTGTTTTACCATGGTTGGCAAATCATACTTTTACCTACTTTTAAATGCAATACACTGTGGTACTTGCAAGATTTTAGGTGAGGAATGGAATGAAGAAAAGTAATGGGGGAAAGAAGAATATGTATAGGTAAGTATAGTAATAAGAAAAGGAAAGAAGCCAGGGTAAAATAGAAGATGGGTGAGGTATAGAAGGAAAGAGGGGGTGAAAGAAAGGAGATAAGAAAACAGAGGGAAGAAAAGGAGAAATGATACTGAGGGTTCTTGTTAGGGATATGCAAACACTTGAATATCTTTAGCCTGGGCACAAGTTCACAGGCTTAGAGAAATAAAGTAAAGAATGCAGAGAGAGAACAAACTAATATGCAAACAAAAAAAGCGCAAACTTTGCAAAAAAAATTATAATGAAACAAAAGTGCATTGTGCAAAAACAGTACAGATAAGTGTCCAATCCAGTCCCCCATTTATATGTGCTGTGCAAAATTTCTCCTTTTAGCTCCACATTGCACCCATGCCCTTTTTTACTATTTACTGCTCTCATCAGATACCACTGACCTCTTTATTACATTTAAACTTGTCTGTATTAGTCCTCCCAGGTAGGTAAATGGTAATGAATTCACTTCAAAGAAATCTCTTCCGGAGAGATGAACTACACACATACTCATCCACATACTGTATATCCCATTCCTACCACTGTGTTCCCATAGTTCCTCTGTCTAGCATATTGCAGCATCCCTAGCCTCCATTTAGCCATATGCAATCTGTCCATCTCTGCATCCCTGGCACAAATGGATAGGATTAGAGGGTATGCCCTGCAGCCTATAAACAGATTAGTTCCTGACCATGATCCTATCCTACTATTAGGTGCTGATCCTATTGAAGCTTCTTTAGTTCTTGATCCTATTTGCTGGGTCCTCAGTGTGTTATCTGCTATCCTGCCCAGTGTTCTCTTGATACTGCTATTGTAGAGATTGCCGTTTACCCTAACCTCAGCCTGTTACACGGCTATGCCTTGATTGCCATCGGCCCTCACCTCAGCCTCTTACATGACTTTGCCCTGGGTTGCTGCCTGCCCTGTCCTCAGATTGTTCTATTACTCTACCTTGACTGGCTGTGATCCTGTCTGATTAGCCATTCCTACAGCTGTCTGATCCCTGTCACCCCTGGTGAGGAGAGCCCGGGGGCCGCAACCTAGTGTCGTCCTTGCAGCAAAGTAGTCAAGAGGCCACTAGAGTTACTGGCTCATCACCCCTTGTGGGGTGCTATGGTGAACACCAGACAAGTCTCCAGTAATCCCGTGTCACCTGCCAGGAGGCAATCGTAACATCTATGCCATTAGAAATCTTGGATCAGGATGTCATATAATTGCTGAGGAGATTTAGGGGCCCATATGTATTTAATTAAGGTAAATTGTAATGGGTTTAAATAATTATAGGGTATATAGGAGTGCAATAATTTTAAACTTCAACATTCTGCCAAGCTGCTAGTGATTGTACATGGACTGGTATTTAAAGGATGTCAACAGAAGTAGAAGGAATACGAAGGAGTACAAAGGATTATAAAGGCATGAAAGATTTGCATGTCTAAGGTTGTCCAGATGGATATTTACAATGTGGCTCCAATAAAATGAACATTGATGTCGAAGAAACTGACTCAGCCAGGGAAATATCAAATTCCTCCAATTTATGAAAAAAAACTTTAAAATTACTTAACTTTTCAATCCATTGGCACTAATTCCAAAGAGAAGGCTGCCTTAAAATTGCATATGTAAAAAAGGACATCATCCTTTTAAAGTCCTGCTTTTAAAGACCCAATCCTTTGAGTTAAGTCATTTTGCTAAATTTTAATATTTTAATATAATGGATAATATGTGCAATATGTGCACGTGCAACATGCGATAGGAGGAAGTACAGATGCATTCAATTTCTGATTTGTAAAGGTTGAACAGGAACTCCATTAAACCTATCTGAGGTTTTGGACTGCCGTACAGGGTTATCATTTTCTGAAGAGTCCTGTTAGTGAGAAACATATTGATAAATATGTTTTTTTGACATCTATAGAAAGTAAACAGTGGGGAATAATATGTTTTGTGGCATATACAATGAGGATCAAAGCTTTGATTGGAGTGTCCCTGGGATCATATAATGGTTAAGTCCTTATTTATGCATAAGAGAAAGAAAATATAACTATACAACTAAAAACTAAAAAATATTCACCATCACCTTAGAAAAGATGTTTAAGCATACAATAATAAGCAATAGAATATATAAGCATATTGTCCTATTATCTTTAGCCCAAGAGAAGTGATAGGTCCAGAAAAATATGAAGAAGGTAAAGCTAAAGTTTTAGAAGCGTGTTTTTTTAGCACCAAAATTGAACCCTGTTTTTACTTTTTTCACATTATCCCTCTATATAAAAATCTCACATGGTTCCTTTCATTCAACAGACTATTAACCTAGCACAGTTCACAGTATATTTCACATGTCCTGTAATTTGCAGGACATGTGAACAATCCTGATATGTTCATTCAAATGCAGTAAAAGTGTATTCTGCTGTTTTGGTTACCGTTTCTGAATGGTTGACAACATTTACATATTTATTACTACTTTTTTGCAAGACACACTAAAAATAATTCCCTTTTTTTATTTGTATGTGAATACAATACAGCGCCTGTGTATGCTGGTTGTAATTCTGTATCTGTGTTCTATTCTGTATGAATAGATCCTCCATTGTACCACTATTCTGCATTTTGGATATAATTCTCAGTATCTGTTCTTATTGTGCATGTAAGGATAGTATGCATTTGCATTCTTGAAATTATTTTGGACACCTAATATTATTCAAACTGCAAAATCAAAAGGTCTATATTACTGTGTACATTAGTAGGTAGCCTTTTTGCTCCCTACAAATTTACCCAGAACCATTTTTGGTCAAATGATGTACTAATAAACCTAACTTTTCAAACTGTTCCCCAGGTTGACATGTTTAAAAAGTCCAGCACTGAATGTACACATTTCTGAAAAAGCCATTTTTCTTTTTAGGCCCAACCAATTAAGACGATGGGCCTGATTTATTAAAGCTCTTCAAGGCTGTAGAGGATACACTTTCATCTGTGAAGCTGGATGATCCAACAAACCTGGAATTGATTTAGTCCAGGATTGAAAACATTTGCTAGCAAATGACTATGAAAAAATCCATTCCAGGTTTGCTGGATCACCCAGCTTCACTGATGAAAGTGAATTCTCTCCAGCCTTTTAGAGCTTTAATAAATCATTCCTTATGTGCTCACTTTACCTAATGGCCTAAACTACACTACTAATATCACTAAGTGATATCAAAAGTGCCTTTCAAAACCCAATAGCACTTAAAGAGGAACTATACTCAAAAAAACAAAAACAAACTTACCTTCAATCCCGCAGGGCAGACCGATCATTCAGGGGGTGTCCAGCATCTGGTCCTGGGTCTTCCCGACATTCGTCCCAGAGCCAGCGCTCTGGGCGCCGCCATCTTCGTCTTCTTCTCCTGGTTCTTCATCCTATGTCACCCGACCCAGACGCAAGATCCGTTGACGTAGGATGAAAAAAGAATATACCGATCTCACTGCGCATGCGTGTGATCGGCAAGTTTTTCTCTTTGAGCAAAAAGGCTCATTCTGTGCGTGCCTGAGATGCTTGGGCATGCGTACAAGGAGAGCCCAAGAGCCTCCCGGGATGCCTTATGTAGGTATACCGGGAGGCTTTGCGCTCCCATTCATTCTCAACCACCTAGGCGGCTGAGAATTAGGGGGCGGTGCTGCACCCTTTTTTTTTTTTTTAAAAAGGGTGTTGCACTTAAAAAAAACAAACCAAAAAACAGAATTTTTACCCTAAATAAAAGGGTTCTGAGTACAGTAGCAATATTACCACTTGTGTAGAAATATAAAATGTTAAAAACATACCAGGAAATAAGCAGGTTAAAGAATATGGAGTTTTCATATTGACTTTGTCTGGGCTCCTTTACTGTAGGCTTACTGTTTTTAAATTTCTAATCTTTAAAAATGGTTAGATAACACCTAACAGTATTATGCATCTATCTCTTTGTTCATCATTAGCATTCAATAAATGGGCACGCTTTTTCTTTTCTATTATATATAAAATGCCTTTGTACTAGTTTATAATTTCAGGTTAAGATCTTTTTCAGCGTAGTAAGTCTCTTGGGCAGAATTGTTTATTAACAATATACAATCACAGTAAGTTGTTAACAACATTATACAACCAAATGGAGTGCTATCAAATGCATTTTACATACCATTAATTATTATGAATCACCAGAAACAGAATGTTTTCCAAAACAAAATAAAATATGCCAATGAGATACATTAATATTCCCCTACTGAATGATAATGGTCAAGTAGAAATGAAAATATGAAAAACTGCAGAAGACAGAGACTGAAAATTCTTTATTGCATTTATTGGAAGTCATATTGGATATTGAATCTGTATTCAATCAAATGTGAAGTAATCTGTAAAGAATTTTTGGCACCTGAAAGGACAAACATTTAGAAACTGTCACTGCTGACTAGTCATTAAAGGTACAGGCTCCAGAACCTGGATTCAAATCCTGAATTTACTACACCGTAATTTATTGACCTGGAAAGGTACTCAGCACAGACAGCACAGACTGTGACTTTTCCTATTCAGAGGAAAAGATCTAAGCACTGTCAAACTCCAGGCAACAACACCAGCAAACACTGGGTACTTTGTTAAGGAGGATCTCCAGAGAAGAAAATATCCATGAGCTGGGTGGACCCTTTTGGGACACTTGGGGGCATCTGTTTTAGACTTATAGGTATGGGACTTAATAAGTAGTGAAATAATGCTCAGAATGGTAGCCTCTCAGTTTCCCTCCAAACTGTACTGACATGATAATATGTGTGTATCAGGAAACTACATATCTTGTAATTTCACCTTATAAAGCATTATTGCAAACTTAATATTTTAAAGTAGAAAACATAATTTACAAAAATAGATAATTTAATTTGCTATATGAAGTTACTCACATTTTATTACATTGTGTAATTTAAAAGTATATTTTATATCTAATTTTATATGCAGGTTAAGTTCTGTATGAAAACACCCTTTTATCTTTAAATTATAAGCACTCTTATAATTGATATATTTGCATGAAATCATAAATTTCTAATATATCTCACATGTGTGAGACCTGTTTATGATTCAATCCAGTGCAAAGGAGATATCTTGGTCTCAAATCAACATCTTCTAGAGGAGGCCCACAACAGCTAAAATGTGTACAAACATGGGGTTTCCAGTGTTCTAAATCAACAGAACCGTATACAGTTGAAACCTTTTGGGATCTATTTAAAAAGTAGTGCCTCTGCCAATCATCAAACATTCTCTGCTGGAGAATTAATCATTGTCTTTGAAAAAACACAGACCTTAAAGTATCTCCACTAGATAGTATTTGGTAATGTCTGATTCAGCACTCTATAAATAGACCCCTATTTGTTCTACTAAACAAATTGGTAAGGAGAGGAGTTTACTGGTGTGAAGACATCATTTTATATTTTTATCTGCCATTCTTCATTTGAAGTATGCAAATGTAAGGGTCAAACATTCAAGTTCTCCAGAGCAACTTGAAGTTTTGGGAGATTTGATGAGTAGAACAATAAAATGTTATTGTAGGCAGAACATATTTACTGTTTGTGAATTTGATCTGAATGAATATTTATACCAATCATTTTAATATCTGCTTGCATAAGCTATTGTAACAACAAAAGCAACATAACTTCATATGTATAAATTAATGAAATCGCTCATTTGTCTTTGTGCAATTATATTCTCTTATAACTGTTAAGTGTGTTGTAATAGTGGAGTCGTGCCAAACTTTTCCCTTTTCTAACAGTGATTAAAGGATACTTACAATGAAATGATTTATTCCTGTATTACGCAAGTCAACATTAAGATTGGCAGACTACAGAAAATATGCTTCAGTAGTTTATGACCAAGTTAAAATAATTAATGTCTCTAATATAAATTGGAGGTTTCCATTCTTCCACAACTTCCACATTTTATAAAGAGAGCAGCTGATGGAACATTTACCTGTAGCCTTACGTGTTGCTGAAATCTTTCATTACAGCCATCACACAGGCTCAATAAAGTTCAAAGCATTGAGCTGTGCAGCTAATATTTTTGACAAAGTTGTATAGGTGAGAACATTTTCATAATTCCACTATAGAGACATTACAAGAAGATTAGGAATATTCATATATAATCGAAAGGGTAGCTAAATATAATAGCATTTCGTGCAAATATTAAATTGTTACACACCTGTTTTATTCAGTATGCTAGTCTCATCCTCTTGCCAAAATCTTATTAAAAATGGGTACTAAATTTACTATGTGGATATAAAAAGGTTTCCTTTAAATCAAGTAGTATGCATCTCACTATGTGGCTACATTATGGCATGACATTGCTTTGATGATCAATATTCATTAGTAAAAGAGCAGGGAATTCTAAGTCATATCATTAATTTAAATGACCACCCTTTGTAAACACCCAAATAGCTGATGAAACTGAAAGAAAAATTTCAGTGGAAGTATGGCACTTCTGTGCAGTGATTTCTAATCATAAATGTTATTCATTTATCTGCAAATGCATGTTGTATGTCTTCTGATACTTTATGACTAATATCAAAGAAGTACACATAAATAGTGTAAGGTGTGCAGTAAAATTCCCTTGCATAGGTTTTCAAGGCTCCAGTTTTGTGATCATTACCATATGTGTTTGGTGTGCACACCAGTGCTTATCTTGTGTGGAGGCCTGCCGATGTGTAACACTTGCTGAACATTATCTGCAAACTTTGGTGTAAAATGATTGAGCTGGATTTGCCAAATCTGACCTATATAAATTGTCCAAGCACCACTACCAACATATTTATGAACACTTGCTCTTGAGTATGTCAGGTATTTGTGTTTAGTCTAGAGATCTCATTCCGCTGCAGTATGTCTGTTCTTGAGTCTGTATTATCTGACACTAAGGCCCTGATTTTTTAAGGCTGTATAGGATACACTTTCAATAGTAAAACTGGATGATCCACCAAACTTGGAATTGATCTGGTCCAGGATTCAAAACATTTACTAGCAAATAGCAAATGAATTTGAAGAAATCCATTCCAGGTTTGCTGGATCACCCGGCTTCACTGTCAAAATTGTATCCTCTCCAGCCTTGGAGAGCTTTATTAAAAAAAAAGGCCCTTAATCTCTCTCTCTTTTTTTTGCCTGCCAGATTGTGTGTGTATATATTTATTAACCTCCTGGGCGATTTATTTCTGTCTAAAAGCGGTATATTGTTTTTCATGAAAATGTATTTTACTGTATAATATGAAAGTGTGAGTATAATAAAGTTTGAAACACAAAATCATGTTAAAATATTAAATAAAAAAACAAAAAATTTAAAAATGTTTTTTAAAAAAATTAATATTATACTCATACTATTATATTATACTATAAAATAAATTTTCAAAGAGAAAGACAATGTACTGGTTTTATACATATAAATTCACTGTATTGCATTCAATACAGTTATTTTGTGTTGAATGGAATACAAAACAATTTGAAATTCCTGCCGCGCCCCCAACACAACGGCCGCAAGCATCAACGTCACTGGGAGCTTGTGGTGACTCATCAGATGCAGAGGACGCCGGCTGGAAGAAAGCGAGGAGACGGGAAGGATGAAGGAGGACACCGGCGGATCAGGTTACGTTCTATTTACTATAGGTTTTCACTGTTTTAGCTACCCCGAGTGTGACTCGGGGTTACCACTTATAGCATCTTTTTTTTACCCCGAGTAACACTTGGGGTTACCGCTGGGGAGGTTATTGCTCTCTATACAGTAAATTATTAAGGATATTTACATATCTTATATTGTGGTGTTCTGCCACAGCAGTCTGGTTTTAATTGTTTATTTGTATTTGGCATGTTCCTCTCTTACCCCTCTCCTGTTTGTGACTAGTTAGAACAGTCTCAGTTAGACACTCCCTGTCTCCTCATGTTAGTTTTCAGGCAGCCATCTTACAGATAAGGCTTAGCTAACCAGTGTCTTATTACACTTCTAGAGATACTTACAAGACTGTATTATATCTAATGTACTGCACCCCTTGGAACTAAAATTGCGTTGAATCCGTCTTCTGTGTCTTTGGAAGAGTTAACTGGCTGGGTATAGTACCAAATCAGCATGTGGGCATATCATCTGCTAAGACTGGGTCTGGGAGGTACCATGTTTCCCTAAAAATAAGACAGTGTCTTATATTATTTTTTGCTCCAAAAAACGCACTAGGGCTAATTTCAAGGGATATCTTATTTTTTCTTTTTTTTTAATTTTTTCTTGAACAAACAAAAAAATCAACATTTATTCAAAGTCATGTCATCATCTTCTGGAACATCATCATACCTCTCCAAACCCTAATTTCCATCTTGAATTTCTTGTGACTCCATTTCCTTTAGAACCATTGGCCCCAATTTCTCATGTCTAGCAAAAGCGCTTTTAATAATGAGCACCTCTTGTCCATGTATTTTTTAATATTGTTCCTTTTTTTCATGTAGGGCTTACTTTAGGGGAAACAGGGTATGTCAATGCAAAAAGAGATTTTGTTAAAGCAGCACATGTGGATTGTGACATAGAAATCCTAATGTTTATTTTATTAATAATGTAATCCAGTAGTGTACAGTATGTTCTACGTTTAAATTATGACTCTATATTTGATGTTTTTTGGTTTTTGAGTCATTAACGACTAGTAGAATTTGCAATGGACAAGATAGCTACTAGTTTTACATTTTAGCTAATAAAGAGTTTTCGGTATGTAACTATTGGACCAAATTTGGAGTACTTACTAAGGGACATATTTTTGAAGGTACGTTTCAGGTGCATGTTTTTACCATTACATTGATTGTTTCACCACCAGTGAATGGTTTTTGAATGTTATGGGTAAATTAATTGCCCCTAATTGCTAATCTGAATTTCCAAATTCTGTATTCATTCTCCAAGCAGTTTTCTCTAGATAATTGGCCTATATAGACTATGAATGTTTTTCTTTCATAACTTTCTAATAGGTATAGATTCAGGTATCAAAATTCTATGTAACTGAATCCTTAAAGTGAATCTGTCACTTTGCTCTACACGCTACCTGTCTTCCATGCTTACTTATGTAGCACATGGTGACTTGCATGTTACTACCCTGTTTCCCCGATGATAAGGCAATGTCTTATATTTTTTGAAATGCCAAAATATGCCCTAGGTCCAGGGATCAGCAGCTTGCTTCCTGGTTCAGAATCGCGGGGGCGCGTGTGCCGGCTTCTTACTTTCAGTTTGGCTCTGCACTGCAGCCAGGAGGAGACACACACTGCAGCCAGCATCGAGGAGACACACACAGGATCGGATGTCAGAGGATGTCTTATTCACGGGTGAGTGCCTTATTTTAATTATTTTTTCAAAAATCGGGGGTGGCTTATTTATTGGGGATTGCTTATAATCGGGGAAACACGGTAGTCAAAAATGGTGTGTGCATGGCAGCAAGGCAGCATATGCTTTCCTGACATTTTCTACTCTGTAATGGCTACATTATATATGGGGATTAGATCAGCTCTTAAACCTCCCTTAGTGTGCAGTAAGCTCAAAGGTACTCAGAGACCTGGGGTCTGGAAGTGTGAATGTATCCCTGCTCTTTACCCCAGTACCTTCACAGACTTATCTATTATACCGTGTTTCCCGGATTATAAGCCATCCCCATCAAATAAGCCACCCCCCGATTTTTGCCCATAACATTAAAATAAAGCACCCCCCGCAAATAAGACACCCACCCATACCTGCGCCTGCCCGAATCTCCCATTCGGGTGGTACGGTGGGTAACTGTGTGCCTCCGTGTGACTCCTCTGTGCTGGCTGCAGTGCAGAGCGAAACTGAAAGTGACTTCAAAGGCCCGCACACGCGCCCACGACTCCGCACCAGGAAGGACAAGCAAGCTGCTGATCCCTGCCTAACAGAGCCTGTTACCCGGCCGTAGAAGCCAAAAAAAGTAAGTCAGTGAACAGAAGGGGACAATGAATGGCACATGAGTGATCAGATGGGGACAATGAATGGCACAGTGATCAGAAGCGGACAATGAATGGCACAGAGTGATCAGAAGGGGACAATGAATGGCACATGAGTATCAGAAGGGGTTACTACCGGTAAAATGGTAACCCCTCCGATTCTCTTGTGCCATTTTGATTCCCCCCTCTGATCCCTTCTTTGTCATTTTACCGGTAAGTAACTGCCCTCCCCCCACCCGGATACCCCAATGCCATTTCTTTTTTTACCCATACTGTAGGAATGAGCTCAAAAAGGAAAAGCTAGACGATGGAGTACAAGATGAGAATCGTGGAAGAATCCTCCTTCTTCCTGCTTTCTGCAAAGAAAAGATGTTGAATATCTGAATGGTCCACAAGTGGCGAGCAGAGTATGGTAAACTCATTGAACAAGTGGAAAATGGAAATGCTAAAAAACGCAAGAGTGGATCAGGTCGGCAAGCAACATTTCCCGAGCTGGAAGATCTGATCTGTGAATGGTTTGTTGACAGGAGAGCAAAGGTTTGGTTGCTTTGGTTGTGACTAGGGCTCAGATTCTAGAATGTGCCCTTGTAATAGCACCACAGTTTGACATAGCCGAAAACTTCAAAGCATCACAACACTGGTTGGATAATTTCCTTCAGCTAAATGAACTGTCTTTAAGAAGATCCTCAACATTGTTTAGGCTGGAAGGTGCTCAAGTTATTAAGCAAGCACTTGCATTCGAGTCCTCTATTGATGATATTGATTTCTCTAAATACAATCTTTCCAACATGATTGCTATGGATGAAAAATCTATACCTATTAGAAAGTTATGAAAGAAAAACATTCATAGTCTATATAGGCCAATTATCTAGAGAAAACTGCTTGGAGAATGAATACAGAATTTGGAAATTCAGATTAGCAATTAGGGGCAATTAATTTACCCATAACATTCAAAAACCATTCACTGGTGGTGAAACAATCAATGTAATGGTAAAAACATGCACCTGAAACGTACCTTCAAAAATATGTCCCTTAGTAAGTACTCCAAATTTGGTCCAATAGTTACATACCGAAAACTCTTTATTAGCTAAAATGTAAAACTAGTAGCTATCTTGTCCATTGCAAATTCTACTAGTCGTTAATGACTCAAAAACCAGCAGTCACTCAATGCAATATTAATGTTTTGCAGCTCATTACTGAAAAGAAGACAAAAACGCACCAAAAACAACATACTGAAAAATAAATATTATATTAATGAATTAATATTGCATTTCCCGTACTGTAACTTCGGTATACGTAATGCTGAGTGGAGACACAAATCCCTTCAAGATCACTGCATAAGCCAAGCAGTGCTTGGTGTGTCTGGTGCTGCAGCACAACAATAATAAAAGTAATGAACAATCCTAACTTTAAAGAATACAAAAGGATTTACAGAAACGAGCTTATTAAAATCAAGCCAAAATGAATGCATTAAAGAGCAACTTTTAGTAAAGTTGTCCTTTAAAGTTTTACCTGGCAATCGAGAGCAAATGCAGATCGCAGAATGGGTAACTCTGGGCAGGAATGCTTTGGAAAAAAACAGCTAGAATATTTACAACTTTGCTACTGTGAATACCTTGATACTGCAAATATTGGTAACATATTGAGAAAAAAGTGAAATATAAGGCCATTTTTTGTGGAGGATCATACTTTCATTTAAATTACAGTTAGTGGGCAAGGCAGAATAGGCAAACTACTGTCAAAAGAGGCATCTGGAGAAGGCGGTTTATCTCCATGGGGGGAGGGGGGGGGTTTCATGTGCTTTTGAAGAAAACATTTACATACACATTATCGTTTACTCAGAGGACGTCATAAAGCTGTTTGTGATTTTCCTGCTCTGATAATATAGGACTGAAAGTGCATGGCCCCAAAAAACCTATGTCTTTTCCCGTGACAACAGCTTCTGCTCTGGTAGTAGGTGTTTCTTATAAAGTAAATCATATGCAAAAAGGATGAAAATTTTTTAAACTTTGGAGGTTATGTCAGAAAGAAGAAATAGGTCAGTGGGAAAAACTGTCCTGGATGCACATTAACTTTCTAAAATCTTTTTTATAATAAGGAAACACAATAACAAAAGGAATTGGAAACTGAAAATACTCATCCGTCAAAACAATTTCCCAAGCGAGGAATAAAAAAAAAATAATGTAACTAAATAAACAAATAAACATAGTCATTGAAAATAATTTATACATGACCAAAAATATCTCTTAGCAAAATGCATAAATCTAAAACTGAAAAAATAGGAGGTATCTAAATTTAGAATATAAATATATATTCTATAGAATATATATATATATATATATATATATATATATATATATATATATATATATTTTATATATAAATTTTCTATGTGCTATAAAGCTGCCAAGCACTGATTTAAAAAAATCACAGCAAATGTATATATTTTTCTCTGAGCATGTTCACACAAGAATAGTCTTAAATGCTTTAGCAATCAGCAATGGCTTGACTATGATCTTTGTTTTATGAGACGCTGCTGACTAAATTATGGATTATTATAGTCTGCCCCAAACAAATTAACCATGTCATTTAGCCAACAAATATACATGTCAATATTTATTGCTAAGAATCTTCATTTGAAGAGAGAGGAGAGAGAGGGTTGCAAATAAGTTTAAAAGCTTGAGCAAGTAAGGATTGGATATCAAAGACAAAACATACATTAGAATAAAGTTTCCAAATAATGTGCATTTGTGTTCAAGGAATCGGCACTCCATACCTTTGATATTGGGAAGAGACTAAATCCCTATTGCTAAAAGAAAAATTAAAGGATACATGGGGCAACCTTGCTTGTTACCTCTCTCAATTTAACTTCCAAGGTTTGTGGCCCTTCAATCTGATCTGGGCTAAGGAAGGAAGACAATGTACAAATAAAACAAGAACCAAACCTCATGACCTTTAAAAGGTCATTATTAATTCTTGTTTTACATCAATCTTGGTAGAATTTTAAGGCCATTTCCAAACAAATTGAACCCATTGTTCTACAGTGAGAAGGATTATTTAGGATTATTTGGAAAAATTTCGGTCAGCTTTGAATCTTCTCAGAAGTGGACATCCCAGCAAATTCACCTCAACATCAGACAATCCAATATTAAAAGAAATTGCAAAAAAAAAAAACTCAAGAGCTTCATCTTCAAGACTCTTCAGGCCTCTGTTAGTATGATAATTGTTCAAGACAGTACTATTAGAGAAAGACTGAATAAGTTTGGCTTCTTTGGAAGGGTTGTAAGAAGAAAGCCTTTTCACTCCAAAAAGAATATGGCATCATAGCTTTGGTTTGCGAAATGTCAGACAATCTGTGCTACAGGTAAAGTTGGCCAAAACTGGGTCATACAACAGGACAGAATTATCAAAGAACAGAATGACTGAAAAAGAAAAGGAAACAAATCGCAATAGCCAAGTCAAAGACCAAGCCTCAACCTGATCACAACGTGGGACCTAAGAGAGCTATGTATAAACAAATGCTCTGAAACTTCAAATATTAATATTGTAAAGAAGAATGGAATAAAATTCTTCCACAAGGATGTGGGATACTGATAAAATCATACAGAAAACAAAGTTACCTAAATAAATTACCTTTATGCATGACTTAACAGACTGATAAAAAGGCTCAGAAAAGTGCATGCATAACATACAGTAACACATAAATGTAGCTGTACACAAGGTTTTCTAGTAACTGTTGCACCACAATTACAAAAAAAACTTCGACTGTGATAATTAGGCATAATCAAAGATGATAAAAACCAGACAGAAAAGCTCATAGTGTTGGCTAAAATAAATCCTGGGCATACAAATAAAATCAGCTTTTCTAATTTTTAAATAATATACATACTGTAAACTATGTATACTGAATTTGGGTTTCAAAGTCAACCTGTAGTGAAACACTGTTATCTGTACTGCTAGAGGCTGAAATAATATTGGGCCAGTTTCATAGGCCTGACTTGATAGTAAACAAGATCAAGTTTGTATCTGAAGTCTTTTTATTGCCAGACATAAATCCCACAGACATTTCTTGATGATGCTGGTTATTGCACATATTGGTTTTTGCTGATTTATCAGTACAGACTACGCTTATTTATAGCGCAGTAAGGAGTGCTGCCATGATTCTTTTAAACTAACCTGTCCTAGAGTACTGTAATGTCAGATTGGATGTGACATTCTACTCCAAGGCATCAGCAAAGGGTTAATAATGATCTCCACACAGCAGGATGCAACAATCACTGCAAAAGTTCCTCATTAGTTTCCTGTCAATATAGTGGAGGTCTAAAGCAGATTTATGATTCCAGATAAAAGTTTCCACTTGCAGAGAGTTTGAGACAGTGCTGTCAAATTAAAAAAAGCAAGTATATGTTTATAAATAGAGTTTTTATAACAATGAAACACTGTTGATCCAAGTCTGGATCTACAGTAGGAGATGGCCAGGCAATGATTCCACTGCTGAAAATCAACTATAGGTACGCATAAGGCTTAACCTCCCTGGCGGTCTAATCATGTCAGTATTTTTATGCCAAAAGTGGTACATTGTTTTGCATGGAAGTTTATTTTACATTGTAGGCTTATAATTCTTAGGCATAATTCACCTAAATATGTCCAATAGTTAATAAATTTAGTAATAAATAAACTCTAAATAAAAAAACACAAAAGTCTGTGAAAAAAAGGGTACATAAAAATCCTGAAACCTGTAATATAACTTTGCAGTAGCATGTGTAATATATATATATATATATATATATATATATATATATATATATAGATAGATATACTTAGATATATTATAATGATTACTTTGTATTGGATTCAATACAGTTATCCCTATTTTTCTGTGGTCATTTTATGTAAGCTGAGTAGGGTTGTAACCTTTACCAGCCTTATATTCTCTTTTCTTTTAATAACACTGGCAAAAAGTTTTTTTTTGTACCAGTCAAGCCAGTAAAATACTGGCCAGGTTGGAACTGTGGAGTTGAGCAAGCACCTCTCAGCTTATGCAGTAAAATCAAAGAGGTCTGTGTTAACACGCAGAATTACCTTAAAAAAAAGTACAAAACATGAAATAGTGGTTAATAAATTAGTACAGTATTTTATGCATATCAAAAATTAAAAATGAAGGTAAATTTACTGTATGTCAGAAAGATACACAAAAAAATGCAGATTGGGCTCAGCTGCCGTTAAACAATGTATTTTATTTTACTGTTTTTTATTCAAAATGTATATAAATTATATCAAATATCAGGGAGATTTTTGCTTTTTTATAGGTATGCTTTTCTGTGGATATTAGTGTATATCCACACTAATATCCAATATATATTAGTGGATAGTAGTGTATCTTTAAATTGTTCTCTTTGTGTGTTAAATCTGAATTATAGTCAGCACCTTAAATGAACTCCTAATTCTCACTCCCCTTCCCCTGTGTACTGTCCCTTAGTATAATTTTAATGACCTTGAATGCATAATGTTAAATTCCCTTTCTTAGTTTCTGTGAAGTGATAGGGACTGTAAAAGATCTACCCACCTAATACAGATGAAGTGCAGTGGACTGAATAATTCTTGTAGGCCTTTGGACAAGAATTAAGGTGGGCTTTAGATACCTGTAAATGTCACAGTGTGCAGGGAAATGGCTCCGATCACTTTCAGCACAGGAAAGGACTAATTACAAAAAAAGTCCAAAAAAAAAGTAAGGCTGGCGTTAAGCTTAAATTTTACCTTTAAAATTTTTCTTTTTTATCTGTCCGAAACGTTAAAGAAAATGAGATACTTATTTTGTCAGAAATTTTACCTATCGCCTTGGAAATTTCTAATTTTAGATCAATCTCTTTGATCACTTAAACTCTTTTTTTCACCAGTATATCCACCTGGGCAAGGTTGGCTTCCACTGCAACATGCCAGACCGAACAAATAAATTGATCAACCTTATATGTGCAGTCAATTCTATCTGGGTTTTAGAGAGAAGCCATGCTTTTATTTTGATTTACATAAAGCTTATTAGTCTTTCTTGGAATTATTTGTGTGATTTGTGATATTTGTGATTAACATGTGATTAGTTTCTGATCATTGTGTTAACACTCACCTGAATGATCCATATCAGCAAACTGTTTCTGTTTTTTTAGAGGTGGTCATACTTGCTGATGATCATTTATTCAAGTGCATTTAATTAGCAACATCTGGCCTCTACTTACTCTCCTAATCCTGTGCAAGTGGTAATGGTGTACCTATTTTTTAACTAACTATTTTTTCATTTGAGGTTGTATTTACCTAATTTTAAGACGTGCTAAGGGCCAGATGATGTTTTATTATGTCCTGACACACAAAACTTTACAATTGAAAGAGGGAGTACTTTCTTTTTAAAATAACTGTATATAAATTAAAAAGAAATCTGAAACAAAAAAACTGAATTTTGTTTGTAAATGCACGTTTTACCCCATTTGCTTTGCAAGATGAACAGTCTTAACTTAAATGCATGAGAAATCACTGCTGCTGGATTTTCTATTAACCACAGTACACCACAACACATTTTGTATATTGTGGTGAATTGATTCTGCCCTCTCCTTCACCCCCGACTGTCCAAGTCATGTCATTTTCACCTGTGCAACATTCCCAAAAACCGCCCTCTACTTGTCCCCAGAGACCACCAAACTTCTTGTACACACTCTTATCATCTCTCGTCTGGACTACTGCAACATCCTCTTCTCTGGTATTCCACTAACCCGACTCTCTCCCCTTCAATCTATTATGAATGCTCATACATTCTCTTTCTCTCTCTCTCATATATTCTCTTCGTTGGCTTCCATTTCATCTTGGAATCAAAATCAAGCTTCTGTGCTTAGCCTTCAAATCCCTCCACAGTTCTTGTTCTACTTACTTTTTTGACCTGATAGAAAAATACTCCCCCAGCTGCTCTCCTCACTCCTCCAATGACATACTAATGACTTTTCTCGGGCTGCCCCCAATCTCCGGGACTCTCTTTATTATCCTATCAGGCTTGCTTCTACCTTCTGCACATTGAAAAGAGCCCTCAAAACCTTTTCAAACTTGCGCAGCAGTCTGTTCTTCTGTCTCCTAAACCCTCACTACTTACCCACCATTCTGTATCCCTCACTCATATTGTGCAATACTTTCTCCCGCTTCCTAAATTGTAAGCTCCTTTGGGCAGGCTCTACTCCTCTTGTGTCATTGTTTGACTATAGCATATATGTTAATATATAATTAAATTTTTAATTAAAGTGTTGTGGGTATATCTGAAATGTAAACACAATGCTTTTATCTATGTATATATTTCAGTTTAATAGTATTTTTCTCCTTGTTTTAGTATCTGATTAGCAACATTGAAAAATGTAGCATACCTTTAAAGTTTCACATTTTTAGGTTGGATTTGCTTTGAATATGAAATGCACAAACTCTATTTTTATTTTTTCTATAGTATTTTTTTCCAATACGTGATGCATTACTGCCATTTATTATGTAAGTCTAGAAAGTTAGACCTTCTTCATCGTGTTCAGTAAACATTTGGGACCTCTGTGGAGTTTGGACAAGCATAAATATTGAACAGTCTGTAGAACTGCGGTTAATCTAATAAAGTACCAAGCTTGATTAAAATAGCTCCATCTTGCTGTTTCATTTGGTTGTCAATATTGTTACTCCTGGGTTTGTCGTTTGAGGACATATGGTGCATTATGGTGTTCTGCATACCATTTATCCAGAATCTGAGAGAACAGATTGTAATTCACAGGTTATTAGTGGCTAAAAATAATTTTCAACATTTTAATAATTAGTTAACAAAAATTAGGAAATATAGCATAACACAATAATGTTACAATACAAAATAGCTTTGCATTGACTCCTAAACTACTTAGCCTTTATGGAAATAATGGTAAATGTTTCTGGAAATATTGTTTAACACCTTACAGATGGATTTTAATAGTCTTTTTTCCTTTATGTGTATAAAGGTTTTTAAATATGTATTCCACTGTTTAGGAAATGCCCATAGGTTCAAATTGTTCCTTTTACCATAGAGCAATGTACATACAGTATATTCTGAGTCACTGTCCAAATACTCTTATCAGCACATAGTACACTTCTGCTACTATTTTTATTCTTTATATATTAGTGCGGTCAATCATAGGACATTTTTTACCATGTCCTTATTTTATTAAAGGACTGTTCACTTTGCAAAACAAATGGAATAAGTTGTGTTCACTTTAAATAAGTAAGTGAAATAAACATAATTAGATGACTGAAATGAATAAACCTAATTTACTAAGCTCGCTAAACAGTGACATCCTCAATTGTTTTAGTAAATCAGTCCCTGAATCTAAAGCCTTTAGAAGTAACTTTGACAATTTCCTGTGGATACTTAAACTATTTGTCAACATTTATTGTTTTAAAAGCATTGGAACATTCATGGTATTACCTGATCAAACATAGAATTGAAATGTACATTTTTGTTTTAAAGATGTCATTCACTAATACAACCCCTATATCCCAGCTGTCCCAACTAGTGTCTGAGCTATTTAGGCTTTTAAAAGAAGCAGTTCTGTATTACAGGGGAATATCTATAGCTATAACAGCTCTTGTGGGTGGGGGTTATACTGGGTTGTAAGGACTACAGATCCAGTACTTTATTATTAAACAGGAAATTAACTGAAATGATGGAAACTGTGCCCAAAAAAAAACAGGCAAAAGGCAAAAACTATGTCACTGGTATTGACTGTGGTCTCCTGGCAGCTGATCTTTTTGCCATTACTGACTTTATATGTCTTGTTTTATACTGATTGGACGCTGCCCTCTTGAATAAAGCAATATTTTGGAAACCTTTTCTTTTGAGTTCACTATACCTTCAGAGCTTAAAAGGTTATCTTTGAAGCAGAACACCCGTCTCCAGCCTGAAAGAGCTGACATTAAATGCACAGGTGGAGTCATCAGGCATCGTTGTTAGTCGCAGATTGGTCTGCAGTATTTGTTTTTCTTGCTTTATCTATGCAGTAACCAACATTAGTTTAGCTGTCTTACAAAGGTGGATTTTTTTAATAACATATTTTATATAAAAGAAAGGAGGGATAATAATTTGAGAGCAGAGACATACCTACGGCCAGGGTCTTCCAGATTGGACTGACAAACAGCAATCTTCTGGGAGACACCAAAGTGAACAGAAAGTACAGGGCATAGACCTCTAGCCTGTTTAACTCATATTGGTCCCCGTTGGAGGGGCATACCCATCTTCCCGAAAAACTATCACTGAATTTTGAGACCTAAAACTATACAGGAGCAAAACAACCCATTGGAAAGAGTAGTTGGAAGCTCCTCCGAACCCCATAATACTCCTAATGCCAAGGTCGACAGAAACCACTCCAAGCAGAAGAGTAAAATACAAATTTCTGTCCATAGAAGTAAATAAGCCACAGGGATGAAAGGTGAGAACATTTAGGCTGCTTCACCCCACTGTCTTCCTACATGCACCCTGGTTCCACTGAAAGACTGATTTTAATAAATAGTCCCCTTGAATAATGGCATTTTACACCATAGTCTCCTGGGTATTCTGTACTTAAGTGATAAGCTCCTCAAAGCAGAAAAGGGTCTCCTGACATCTGTACGTATAGGCCACAATGGATTAGTAAAGATCAGTCGAATGCTGCCTGTGGGAACTTTTGTGTTCCAGTAACTGAAAAAAATATGCGAAAGGGAGCCACTAGAGCTATGTCTCACTGGATCTTAATATCTACAGCATATAGCTACTGTGTGTATTGAGCATAGCCTCTGAAGTGAGTTAGCCTCCAGTCTGAAATGAGTTAGGAAATCGCTGGGAGGTCATGTTCAGGGAATCCAGTGATAGAGCAAAAAGATAGGGGTGAACTGTGCAGAGAGATCGTCCTTGTCCATAGGAGTATGGAGCTACTTGGGCAGTTGAAACAGAGTGAAGACCACAACACTCATGCCTAAGCTGTATGGCACAATGCTGCCTACTAGGGTGGCATGTTGGATGTGGTTGTCCCCAGCAAAGAAGACCCATCAAACACCTAAAATTTTCTGCCTTTTTATTCTGACCATAGATACTTTAGCAGAGTTTACTTTCCACCAGGAGGCTTGGCTACTAGTTGCTACTTTTTGAAGGCATACCACACCCTGTATCTGCCCTGAACCAACTAGCCTAAACCATTAGAGTAATAACAACCCGGGCAGCCAGGAAAAATTTCTCCAGCCCTCATAACCAACATCCAAGGATACAACAATAGTAGTGCCAGTACAGCCTACCAATCTAACCACCATACCCACGTTGGGACATTTGTGATAACATAATACCAGCATACAGGGCACAATATAGCATCACCCATACAATTTAACTAAAACACAACAAAAGATCTTCGGTTCCAGTTAAAACTAACTAGAATACACTGAAATTATTGGGCAGAATACACACACTCCCCTGTCTTACCTTCCTCTGAAGAAGCCCAACTGGGCTAAATGCATCACAATTAGAGGTGATCACTCTAAAGAATTGCAACTTTGCGATTGTATATCAAATACTTTTGAATGTTTAATATGTTTTTTTTCATATTATAACAACACATATCACTATTTAAACCTACTTCTGGGACACGTGGCTAATTTGTATTACCACTGGTCAAACAAATTAATCATACCCCAGACTTGGTGAAACAATGCCAACAAACCCCTCTATAATTCTGAACCCTCTTTGGTCAGAAAAGAACCCTTCTATTTGGGGTAACCTATCTGCCTTTCACTGCCTGTCATTTACAACCAACACTACTAGGCCCTACTGATCTACTGACACATAGTCCAAACTAGCTGACTACAACAAAAGTTCTTGGTCCCAAGACCATGACATGTAGATACATTGAGAGTCAGTCTACACACTGAAAGCCATTCAAGAGAAAAGACCTGTATTCAGGTGCCCTAAAAGGTGTCCGCCAGAGATCCCCACAAACGTGTGCTCACACTACCATACTCAGGCTAAGCCCCTAGCAGGGTAAATGTATTGCAATTGTTTTTCTGCAACAGCACTACTAGCACTCTTGTAAGATGGTGTAATTATATAAATATTTTATATACTACTATTATACCCAAAACTTCTGGTGTTGCATTTTTATTTTTACCAAGTGTTTAGTCCACCTGTCTCCATATGTTCCCTTTCTGAATTCTGTCTGCAGCTGCAAAAGCTAGCATTGGGCAATGGGTGGCAAAGTTATTAAGCCATGACATAGAAATACTAACGAGTCTAAACCCAAAGAAAGTTGACCTCTCACTTGCCTACCTGCATAATTCCATTATGTTGACCGAAGTGTCTTGCCCTGGACCTCAGTGCAAATTAATCCTATTATTGAAATGTTCGATTTCCAGTCATTCCAATAAAATGTAATTATTCTCAAATCAACTGTGTTTGAGTTGAATTTTACTTGAAAGATTGAAAGAATTTTAAAGCTTATCTTTAATGTAAATGTTCAACCAAATTGACTATAAATAGGCCCTTATTGTTTTCCTGGTCCTAAAATAATGTGACCATATGACTACTTACCAGTTGGCTTCTGCACAGGTCCCTTTCTTGTCCACAACTGACAGCCTAGTCCTGCTGATTACAAAGTGCGCTACTTTATGTTGTAACAGCTGCTTTTGCACATTGCACCTGATAAACAGAGCACAGAATTGTGGACAAAATAACAGTGGAGCTTTTTTTATTTCAGAAGGAACTCTGTGCTTTTTCTATAAAATCTGAAGGACTAAGCTGTTAGTTGTGCTATAAAACAACATACAGAAGACAGTCTGAGGGCTAACCAAAAAAAAACCATATACAATATATCAGATATCAGGGGGTATCATGTCATACATGTACTAAGCAGAATTTATACTTGTCAGTTGCTGTCACAAACACATGTAAGCAGGAGCTCCCTGGCCAATGGAAATGTGTGGGAAACAGAATAGTAGGTAAGGTTTTGGCACCACAGGGGAAGTGATTTAACTTTGTCCCATCTGAATAGTTTGGCATTGGGCAGGGTGAGGCATTAAAATGTGTATACTGTAAAACCAGTATATTTTAGTTATTAAATTGACAGAGTTACTTTAAAATGTATGTTTCATGGTCTTGTAACTCCATTTTTTCTTAAATTAGTTTTTAAACTAATCATAAGCTCTTTACTCTATGCCTTTCCATCTCACATAGTTTTCTAAAAGTTATAACATTAGCAAATTCACTGGTATAATCTTTTAACCTGGAACAGTATTAGAAAATTATTGGGGTAGCATTTAAAAAAACTGTGATAGTTGGCTATGAGGTTTTTTAGAACACATTAATCTGCCTATACTCACAATGTATAAGCCATAGCCTTTATCTCAAGTTACTAATTACACAGAGAGACGGCAAAGAACGCTTTTACAGACAGCAGGTCTACTTCTGTAGCTTTATGCAATTAGTGTCATTCTCTAGGCCTCATTTATACCTATTTATATATTCTTCAAAAAGCATAACACAATTTTTCTCTCCCTGTATCTGTACAACATTGACAGCATTTCATGGCCTACAGAGTATAACAATCACCTGAAATTAGTCTAAATTGAGCAGCAGCAAATCTCAACTAAAAGCTGGTAGCACTGTGGTAGACATACAGTACATGCTGATATGATTACAGTGTGACTCATTATCTGACAGTACTTTTCTATCAAAAAGAAATTGATGGAAAATGTTTGGCTTGGAGCAGAGGCAGTCTACCATAAAACACAATACACTCTACTGAAAAAAATCCACTTGCTCCTTTCAGCCATCACTTTATCTACTTTTTTTTTACTCACTTTAAATGTGAAATATATCACCCAACAGGACCCCTGTTTCCTCAGTTAGAAAAGATATGTGCTTTAGATGACTGCTCACAAGAGAGGAATCAGTCTTGCTTGTATTTAATAAAGGAATGCGAATTAAAATGCAAAATTTAGTAACTCAAATCAACCAGTTTGCTCTGGGATAGGGGAGTTTGATTGTCATTGGTGCTCGTGTTATTCAATTGTGTAAATAGAATATAGGCATTTTGTGTTCTGCCATTTTTTTTTAATTTAGGGATTCAAAAGGGTAGTCATATTAATATATGGAATACCAGACTAAATGTCTTCTTATTCAACAATATCTAGTGCCAAGTGTGTTAAAACAAAGTCATAGATGACACTAGACATAGCAATATCTTGTAGAAAATATATCATAACAAAAGGCACATTAGGAAGAAAAAAGGAAACAATGCATAGTTGGAAAGTCCAAAGGTTCAGCACCAGAGAAAATTTCTAAAGTCACTCAAGGCATCTGATGTTGCTTATTAATAACTCACAGAGGAAATGAACTTAAAAAATTTAAATTTTTAAATACGTGAAAATTCTCTGTCATATATATTTCCAAATTCAAGTAAAAGCCATTGATGTATCAAGGTGACTATGGTGGTAAAGTGTAATATTTGACCTTCATGTAGTATGTAAATATTGCCTCCAACTTTTGTAGGTATATATTGTATTGTGGTTGATGATACAACATAACAAAGATATACCAATATATTTCAATAGTAGCAAACATAAGGTTTATGCATGAACAAGGTGAAACAAATGCCTCCAACCTTTAATAAATGTGTGTTATCAGATATGTGACCAATGCAACTATAACCTCTTCCATGTCGCATTCTCCTTCTGGTACATCTGGCAGATCATGCCTATGTGTGCCCTATTATCTCTGAGTACGTATTCAGTGTTGGCAAGCTGAAGACCACACATGACTTTAGTCAAACACAAGGTTTAAATCACAGTCTACGAATTTAGCAACTAAGCCAGAGCAACAATGTATGTTACTCCAAGTTATGCTATATTCTTCTGCACTTATCTAAACATGGCTTGTGTTGTAATCACTTCTTCTGACTGGGTGCCTTTTCAAGGACTTAGCCTTAACTCTGGTTTCCATTCTTAAAGCTGTCTAATTTTCTGTTACATCTGTTTTTTACTTGCCTTGGTCTGGGAGTTGTCTAGCAGTCAAAACCAACACAACCAACAGGTGTTTCAATGAAGAGCAAGGCATTGCCCTGATAAAAATCTCTAAACATCGAACATTCACTTTAGTCTTTGACATAAAAAAATCTAGAATGACAATGTAAATGTATTTATTATTTGCAGTAGAAGTCTTAAGTAGTCTTACAGTTTTTGCATTGCTATGTGGCGTAAATATAAAATGGGTGTAAAAAATATAAAAGGGCACACCGTAATAGTTGCAAGAAATTATCTCTGGAGTGTCTAAGCCAGAATGACAAATTGCCACAGATCTGAAAATCTAAGGAAAATATAGAAAGAAATAATCTAGCCTTTCTATTCTTGAGGCTTATGAGTGGCTTGCACCTTGCAGTGCACCATCTGTATTTACTTTCATGCAGTCTTCTCTTTATGGTAGACTTGGATATCAATACGCCTACTTCCTGGAGAGTGTTGTTCACTTGGTTGGCTGTTGTGAAGGGGTTTCTCTTCACCATGGAAATGATTCTGCCATCATCCACCACTGTTGTCTTCCATGGACGTCCAGCTCTTTTGGCGTTTCTGAGTTCCCCAGTGCTTTGTTTCTTTCTCATGATGAATCAAACTGTAGATTTTGCCACTCCTAATATTTGTAGCAATTTCTCGGATGGGTTTTTTCTGTTTTTGCAGTTTAAAGATGGCTTGTTTCACCTGCATGGAGAGCTCCTTTGACATGTTGTCTGTTCACAGAAAAATCTTCCACATACAAGCACTCCCCCCTCAAATCAAGTCCAGGCCTTTTATCTGCTTTATGGATAATGACATAATGAAAGAATTGCCCACACCAGCCCATGAAATAGCCAAAGAGTCAATTGTCCAATTACTTTTGAGCCCCTGAAATAAAGTGATTGTGTAAAAAAAAGGCTTTAGTTCCCCGCATTTTTAATGCAATCTTTTTGTTCAACCCACTGAATTAAGGCTGAAAGTCTGCAGTTCAACTGCATCTGAGTTGTTTCATTTAAAATTAATTGTGGTAATGTACAGAACCAAAATTAGAAAAAAAATGTCTCTGTCCAAATATTTATGGACCTTACTGTATACAAAGATCATTGACTCTCGATTCACGGACAAAATTTAGCAGTGTTAGTATGCATTTTTATTTGACAGTAACTTTAAACTTATTTGTCTGTTTAATTATTTTTGCAGCAAGGGACACAGCTGCAAAGAAAAAGAAATACTCTGTACGTGAGTTTTAAATATGGTAACTAGGGTACACATCTGCTTTTGGCTGTTCACTAAGGTATATGGTGGATGCTCTCCTATTGACATATGAGTATCAAGTTAAAGTTTATTTCTGGATATTATAATTTTCATAGAATTAATAAATAGTGTAGTACACTTCTCAATAAATAGTTTTTTTGTCCATGTTCACCTAATACCTTTCAAGTATAATAAAATATAATTCCATAGTTTTCCATCTCAATTTGCCAAAAAAAACAAATAAAAAAAAAAAAAAATTTCTTTGAACTATGTGAAATGTTTAAAAACTTAACAAACTAATTTTTTAACTATACCCTGACAAATAAACTGTATTCATAATTATTTATAATTATATAATTTATAATTTTATAATTTTATAATTATTTATAATTTTCTTTACTCATAGTTTTGAACTGTGACAGCTGCAGCCTGCCGGTATCAGCAGTTACTGTCTTACTGTGGTAACGTTTATTATGATAGGGTAGTTCATTAACCAAAACCAAATATATATTTATATCCTAATTATAGAATATTATAATCTTCTTCCATGTTTAGAAATGTATGCTTTTAGTTATAAATACATTTAAAACAAAAGAATATCTATTATATTATTAAACAGTATGTGTATGAACAAACCCTTTAGCACAAAGGATTATAATGTAGCATAGAGTATGAACTGTACCAGTTTGAAACTATTACTGCCTATTATTTCAAAGCTGATGCCTTCCTAATATAAAAAAAAAATCTTCTCTGGCACAAATATCCCACTTACCTTAACTGACTTCGATAACATTTTCTGATTCACAGAGTCACAGTTATAATAATCAATTTAGCATTCTGAAAACCTCTTACAATTTATCAAATATTTGATTTACATTTGATAATAATTTCATGGCATTCATGAACATGAAATTCAACCTCTAGTGTGGTGCCTACTCTTGTCTGTCTCATTATCACAATGGATTCTATCTCTTGTGTAATTAAAACATATAATTTAATTCACTAGAATAGGTATGAAAAAATTAGTATAATTATTGAAGTGCTTTGTTTGGAATGCTGTGTATCATGGCTTGTTGATTTATATGTTGAATAAATATAGACTGGTGTTTTGAAACATAAAAAGGCACTGTTTTTTTTTTTTTAAGTTTTTAAAAATTACATTATTTCTTGAAAGTAAACACAACATTTTATACACATTTTATCTATAATTGTAATTGCATTCAACAGCATTGAACTATTAGTAATTCTCCAAAAAGCAACATTTCTTAAAATATATATAGTCCACCAAAAATAAGTAAGGGAAGTTTATGTAACAACAAAAAAAGTGTATCCAATACATGCACATTTCAACATGGCATATCCCTTTAGAAAGGCTGCAAATACAAGGTGCAGTGAGATTAAATCTGAATATCAGTCCTCTAGGCACCAGAGTTTAACTCAATTTTATCCAACAGGTCCAATCTTTTCCAGGTAAAGTTCAATAAATATTTATAAAAAAACAAATAATTATAATTAGTATAGGACTATATATTGGATCTGTAGTCTGTAACCATAATGTAAAAATACATTAAATTGCATATGAACATTCACTTTGGAATGAACATTCTGTTCTAGACATAAAAAATCCTATATCATATAAGTCTTTAATCACTCTTGGTTTACTTGCAGATATTATTGGATTGTAAAACCATATTGCATTATTTTGCTTTTTTCCATATAATCATCATGCTTGCCACATCCCAATATATGCATCAACAATCCATTTCTTTTGACAATTGGTTGACAATTCTCTTTAACAGTTGGTTGAATCTCAATGGTGAATTTTTTGAAACATTTTGCAAATAGATTACCCGCTTCTTCATGAGATAACCATGAGACCTATAAATATTTCATCAAAAATCTGATTCAGTAAATGTTTTCTAATTGGTGCTGATCTGCTTGCTTGCTTTCTTCGCTGCCCTATGTACATCATACATTTATGTTGAAGGAGGAATGATTCTAATTCATTACTCTTGTGAGTAAAACAAACCATAATCCTATTTGTCTAAAATTTGTATAAGAAAACATTTATTGATTCAGAGTTATCCCGAGTAAGCAGATAATCTATCCGCAAAAGGCGTCGAAAAATTCACTATTGAGATTCAACCAATTGTTATTAGCAAAGTTGAAATGTGTATTTTTTTATGGATTGTATTTTATTATTTATATTGTTTCAATGAAAACTAAGTTGCCCTTTCACATAAAAAAATTTATGTGATATAATATTTGTGCCTAAAAAGTCCCATCAAATATAATTAGATTTTTTGTAAAACTAACCGAAGCACAATGCTATTTAAAATATGAATATTTTTCTGATACCAAAAACACATACTAGAGTAAAATAAATTTTGCATACATATGAATGAAATCTGTGTGATTTAAAGATTATACCCAGTCTGTATCCTAGAATCATAGTAAAGTTTTGTTTGCCTAAACCAAAGACAACACATAAATGTAATAGAAAAACATAGAAGCTGCAATATTACTGCAAGATTGTTACAGGCCATTTTGTTTTAATCATGTTTAGTTAAAAAAATGTTTTTATTTGTTGTCATTGACATCTGTACATCAGCTATAGCAAGCTTCGGGAAAGGTTTTCCTAGCAAAACAGTTTGCCCTTTTTCTTTTAGTAGACTTACTGGTAAGGAATTGTATTTGAAAAATTCTGTTGTGTTTTATAAAGAAAACCAATGCATTTCCATTGTCCAGAAATATGGCTACAAGATCAATTTTCTAAACAGACATTTTTCATTTACAACCTCAATGGTAGTATTTAACATTTCTGTTCAGATCTAATTATAGTTTTTGTATCACAGCCATTATGCTAATGGTGTTATTCAGTAGTTTGTGAGATTGCATTCATTATCACTGGTGAATTAAGCCTTAATTAAAGAAGTATTCCCATAGGCCTCATTCTGAAGTTAAGTAATTATTCATTTGGTTTTATTCTAGCAATTAGGTTACATACTGTAGCACACATTATTGAGTTTCAATACTTCAGTGAATTTGGTTAACCTGCCATAGTAAATAAATATGAGTTAGTAATGTTGATCTGATACCTAAAAACACCTAAAAGGAAGCAATGTACAAATACAGTTGACCAAAGTTGAAAAATTCATAAAAAAAAACTTATTTGAAATCATGTTGTTGCTTTTATTTTAGTCAAAAGCATTGATAACTAACAGCTGTAACTAACTAACAGCTGAACCACACAAGTTCTTAAAAGAAAAACAAAACAATAAAAACATGGACTTGATTGAAAAATATTGAGTATACCTACATAATGCCTGCATCATACCTTAGTAATCAAAGCTGAATGATCTCTGGCTCTGTATTCTGGAATCCTGGTACTGCATTATCTGTAGGCTCCTGGTCCTCTGTCATTTCTTTGCTGGACACCATCATTTACGCACTAAGCCCTGCGGGCAACCGTATGCTGGGACGGCACAACTAGTCTCCCAAGGCTGAGCAGGGCTTGCTATAAGAGAAGAGTATGCCATTAGATTGGGGGACTGATGTCTGGTGAGTACTGTTGCTAGACCAGTGCCTTAAAGTTTCTGTTTTATTGCCTGAAATCACTTTGTACATAGCAGTCCTTCAGCACAAGGCAGTGTCTCCTGCCACTTGCATGTATTCCCTATGTGATGTTCACTATGAATTCACTTACTCACAAAATTAAATTCCAACTTGTAGTCAAAAACTGCATTGATTTCGTAATGAAGCAACCTAAATTTCATGATCTTACATACAGTAGGTGGGGTTTCAAGTCAACAGTCATTTACCAATGAAGGTGGATGTATCCTACCTCAAAATGTGCAAGGGTCGCTGTTGTATATTTGAGAGGGACTACAATCTAGTTAAACTACTATGGAAATAATGTTACAAGTTATTATGCAAATAAAAAAATAAAACAAAACAGTTTATGGATTAATGCAATAATCATTATTAATTGGTAAGCGGGGGATAAATTACACATACAGGAAAGGTGGGGTTACCATAAGTATGCTTACTTTTCTCCTTGACAGGAGACCGTATTGTAAGTGTGTTATCATGACTTTATTCTAAAACCATTATTAACAGTGAAAAAAAAACTATACACAACCAATTCATATACTTGTCAGGATTAATTGGGAGCCACACTGCTAATTGTACTTTCATGGTTGTACGTTGCCCAATATTGTCCCATATACTATAATGTTTCCGAGTCCCAAAAACATTATTGAAAAGTTCCATTTCTATGCAATCCCAAAATTTAGTTTAGTAGCAAATGGGTTAAAACAAATGTTGAGGATGAGAGAAATTTATTAACAGGATTGGATTAAATTTAGGATTGATTAACCTAATCTACTAATAATTTTGCCCAGCTGGCTTCCCCCAGTGGTCTGGTGTGTGTGTCTAGATTGTTTATTTAGTAACAGTCCCCCCATCTCCCCATCTATTTTTTCTCTTATTGTTTACTACATCCTTTTTCCTAAACAAACTATGGTCTTTCCTTCATTATGAACCTGTGGTATTTACACATTCTTCAGTTCACCTCTAATTGTATGTACATTTTGCATTTTCAAAAGAACAATATGGCTATAGCCAGAGCCTAGTGTTGATGCTATCATGTTACTATTATGTCTAGTATATATATACAATACCATAGTAGTTGGCTCAACTTTGTTGTACAGCTTCCATTCTATGTCTTCCATGTTCTTCTTAAATGCTTTATTGTTTATTTACACCATCATTTTGTTACCTTAGATTATCCATCTTTATTTGAATTACATGGAATGTACCTGATTTTATGAATTATATGTGTTTGTACCTGAATTTGACCTAGTATCAGGTATTTGTAGGCCCTTAACAGCAGCACTCGAGTGTGAAAGAAAGAAGCAGCATAATCAAATTATCAGTTCAATTGATGAAAAGAAGCATGCTAATAGGATCAAATGACTGTGACAGAGAGAGGAGCTCATTACTCTGCTGCCTCTTATAGAACTATAAGAACAAAAAAGAAAGTACATTCATCTAATACACTAAAAGAATTAATATTTTTTTTATTGTGAATGAAATACCTCTCTTACAAGTAGAGGGCTTTTAGATGGCTAGTAGAGTGTGGCATTGGGGCTTCTACACTGGAGCCTGCAGTGGAGCCCTTCGTTGGAAAGGATGATGTTTACTGTCAACAAACTCTGGTGCAGATTGCAGTCCTTGGACCGGTTCTTTTTTCTCTGTACACCTTCTCTCTAGGTAGTCTCATATTCTTCTTTGGCTTACAGTACCATCTCTATGCTGATGACACTCAAATCTATCTGTTCACCCCCGACTTGTTTCCCTCAGTCCTGGATAAGGTTTCATGCTGCCATGTCGTCATGGATGTCTGACCCATTCCTGAAACTCAACCTGGATAAAACAGAACTCATCATCATCCTCCCCTCAAATTCCAAATCCCTCCTTGACATATATCTAACTGTTAACAACACTGTTATTCGGCCCTCCCCTCAGGCACGAAGTCGTCAACTTTTATTCTACCGTCACATTTACCCCCCATATTCAGAACATTTCCAGGTCAGTTCACTTTCACCTACCCAACATCTTCAAAATCCGCCCCTACCTGTCCCCAGAGACCACCAAACTCCTTGTACATGCTCTTATCATCTCTCATCTGGACTACTGTAACATTCTCCTCGCTGGTATTCCACTAACCCGACTCTCTCCTCTACAATCTATTATGAATGCTGCAGCCAGACTCATCCATCCTTCCCACCGCTCCTCTTCTGCTGCATCTCTTTGTAGTTCTCTCCATTGGCTTCCATTTCACCTTAGAATCAAATTCAAGCTCCTGTGCTCTGGAATGGTCTTCCTCGTCCTATTCAGCTTGCTCCCACTTTCTGTTCATTTAAAAAAGACCTCAAAACCCACTTTTTCAAACTTGCCTACCCATCTTCTTCTGTCTTTTGATCCCCTCAGGGTCCTCTCCTTTTCCTGTGTCACTGTCTGTATCTGTCTGTCATTTGCAACCCCTATTTAATAAACAGCGCTGCTTAATATGTTGGCGCTATATAAATCTGGTTTAAAAAATAATATTAATTTCTCATAAGTGAAAGCTAACCCCTGAGTAGTGTTACTATGCACCACATTTCAGAAGACAACCCCTAGCCCATCTATGTCAGTCTAAGAATGGCAATATATAGGGGAAGGCAGTTGGTATGGTAACAAAGTGGGATTATGGGGAAACATTTATATATATATATATATATAAAAGAGAACCAACCAATACAAAATGTATAATATAGAGACAGAAGTCAATCAAATAGGCATAAAATAATGAAAAATATATACAAACAGTAAAAAATAAATGTATATAATTCTAATAATAATATTAATTATAATAGTAAATAGTTGGATTTTTTTTTTTTTTCTTGCATAACATTTTATTTTTAAAGGTAAATATAATATTATACTAGGAACAACTCAGAAGAGTACTGGCTTCCGTCAAATCCTTCATTAAAGCTAAATGAAATCAAGTCTGCACACTTTTTAAAACTTTGTAAATCTTTCTGCATGGGGAACACAGTAAGGAATATTCTCTAAAGCAAACGGTTTATTAAGTACAATGATGGGGTATATAGTAATGGAGAGCACCCTTTTTTTATAATATGGGAAAAAATTAGTCTCTCCGCTCAGACCCCAGTTTTCTGACCATAATAAAGGCATCTTTTAGTGTAAATGATATAACTGTCTTGATTATGGCCAATAAAGTTTTATTGACAGTGAAAGTCACAAAGGCATTCATATTCAGTTTATTAATTGCTCATTTATTTATTAACTTTGTCATTTATGGATAGTCTTCCTTTGTGGCCTGCACTAGTTGACCACCAATACAGAGCAGGTTTGGGGAAAATAGGAGGTTAACTGTTACCATCCCATTTTTAAGGAAGAGCTCCACCACAGTTTTTTAACTTTCCACCATACACTCTATTGGCCATTTACAAACCTGTATTTGCTGGGATATTGTGGATGCAATATTTTATTTTATTCACAAAAAAACTGTATTATTTTTAAATTAATAAGTGCACTTTCTTTTTTATTCTTATACTTGTTGTAGTGGATACCCTATCCTGGTCGAGAGCTGCAAAGACCTGTGCTTGCATCAGTTTTGCTTTAAAAGTTAAATAAAATATGTTTCATCTTTTCTTGAGGCTATATAACAGACTTTTTGACTCCAGAATGTCTGTTTACGATTTTCATATACAGCCCTGCTGATCTCTTTCGAAAATAGGCTAGATACTTACAATGAGCCAGGCCAGAAGACATTTAAATAATACAGTCTAAAGTAACATCCTCTCCCATCTCTTCTAAGTAGTGAAATATTTTATTGCATGTAACCTTTTCTTACTAATTATTATTATTGTTCCACCAGCAGCAATTGTTTTGATATTTCTAAATGGCAAGCATAGATGATAAATGTTTTTCCTACTTTTAAGCTATTGATGGAATTTAAAGTATAGCCTTTAAAAGGGTTTCAACCAAAATTGCTTTTGCATTCGTTCTGTATGTTTGTCCTCTAATATTGTATGTGTCGGTAAATCACCTGACATCTCAATTATGCAGAATCCACTTTCACTGAACAGTTATAAACACTTAGCAGTAGAGAATAATAGTTGCCCATAGAAAGTATAAGGGCATATTAGCTGCCACATGAAGGAAACAGAACTGTCATTTTATTTGTAAGATTACTTTTATTTGCGTCATTAAAATATCAGTACTTGACATAAAATTGTACTATAGATTAGACATTTGAGTTGTAAAATATGCATTATTAACTGCATTATATTTATATATGTTAACACTCCTAAATGATAGATATATCCATTAGGCCAAATATCAAAATTCTGTTCATAATCATCAGACTCAAATGCCATCTTTTGTCATGTTTACAGATAGGGGATAATTTATTAAAGGAATTAAATCCTTACTATGCTTTCAAGTCAAGGTGATGAAACAGAGTAACTTTAGCCAGGGGCCAGAGCATCATGCAGGTTGACAAATGTATTTGGAGAAATGCATGTATGAGAATAAAAAAATAAATAAAAATAAGACAGCATCTGAATGATCAAAACGTATGAAAAAGGTTGTATGTGTAATTTTATCAGTTTTCCAAATATGCATTTTCTGGCCTATACGTATGTAATTACATCCAAAGAACAAATCTTTATGATATATGCTATAAAAAATATTTCTTAATATACAATAAATTAGCTAAATAATATTTCTCAGTATGTGTTGCCCATAGTATGATGTGTAAGCTCTGTGGCCAAGAATGATTGTAATTGTACTGTATTCAATAAAAACAGTAGCAAAAACAAGTGCACATTTCTTCCAATGCTTTTATCCTTTCAATTAATTACTTATGTTAGGAGGCTCCTACTTGATAAAATAAATGACTATATCTGTAAATTATATCATATCATAACTGTTTTCTATTTGCTTAGACTACAATTGCCCAGGTTAATTAAGCACCCCCTACTTTGGACCAGTGGTATACAAATCACAATGTACATGTTGTAATCTAGCTTGACAACTTCTGACTTTATGGTTAGCCCAGCAAAATAGCAATTCAGCAAGCAGTCAATGGACAGTTAAGGCACTATCACTCATCAGGGAGATGGCAGTTGATGGAACATCAAATCAATGTCTGTTTTTAGTCATTTAAAAAAAAATCTATCTACGGTAACTTATTAAAGCTGTCCAGGAATGGAGAGGATACACTTTCATCAGTGAACCTGGGTGATCTGGCAAACCTGGAATGGATTTCTTAAAAGTAATTTGCTATTTGTTATTAAATGTTTTTAATCCTTTCCACGTTTGCTGAATCACCCAGTTTCACTGATGAAAGTGTATCCTCTCCAGCCTTGGAGAGCTTTATTAAATCAGGCCCTACGATGAAAATGCTGTATTTATTAAGATTTGTAATGTAAATTTAACAAACACCATTGAAGTCAAAGGTGAAAATCTTCTTGTAGGTATGGTCTCATAGGAATCACTATAGTAGCCAAATGCACCAAATTGTAATGGAAAGACCACCAAATGTTTAAAAAAGAGTAGTTCCAGGTTTGCTGGATCACTCAGGTTCACTGATGAAAGTGTATCTTCTCCAGCCTTGGGGAGACTTATTAAATCAGGCCCTAGTTGTCTATGTTGGCACTGACCAGTCCAGTGAATGTAGTGATCAATTGAGTAAAAACAATCTAAAACCTGCCTGCAGTAAATTATAGTTCCTAGGTTCCTCAGTGATCCCTGTTCTACCCAACAAGTCCTAACACAGCTTTCAACCCCAAGATCAGAAAACTACAGTATCAGTGTACTAACACTGCATTTCATGGTCTATAGTAGTATTTGAGCCCTGTCTAACTGTACAAATGTTCACACTACAATAGTAGATGGAGCACGCTTCTGCTTTTAATAAGGTCTGGGTGGGGCATAGATCATGAATTCAGGCATCATATATGGAAGGCCTACTGCACTACAGATGTTTGCCCGAGTCTCCCTCTTCTCTGTATCTGTTTTTTGGTTCAATGGGGTATTATGGGGGATCCTGCACTGAAACCCGATTTTTGTCCAAACTCTAGCAATGTTGAGTTTTAGAACAACTGAACCGCAAGCACAATATTTGAGGTGAATGTATGGTGGCCCAAACTTAAACAGCAATTCTGACAGGATAGAAAAAAAATGATCACTGGGAACACAGTAAGTAATAAAGCAAGTTTAACATTTAAATTGAAATTGCACATACTTGCAACAAGGACTGTAATACTAAAGCCAACATTCCTTAATCACAACAATTACTACTGTTGAACATGTCTTACCTACAAGCATGTGATTTATTCCACCGTTAAACCCTCTTAACCAAGAATATAGTATTTTGATGTCTATGTGCACAGATAGCGATTACATTTATACATGCTTTATAGATCTAACTATAATGTTGTTTTACCTGCAAGCAAATTACCGTGTGCCAGGATGTGATAAAACATTAAAACTTGCATAGTGAAGATCAATACATTTAGTAGCAGCCTAAGACTTGTTTTGTTTTTATGGACATTGCTGTAAGTGTTGAGAAATGTAATAGACATTAACATTATCACCCTCTGAATTTATATCAAAGGAGAAGTTACTAAGTTATTCTGTAATAGACTCATCTTGTTCCATCTTAAATGAAGCATCTCTTTGTCAGCTGCCTTAATCAGAACTATAATTCAGCAAGCTACAATATCACTGTATCATAAAAGAAATTTTGCATGAATACAGAAAAAAGTACAATATATTTTGTGGGAAAGAGCAACATCACTTGGTCGTTTTACTTGGCCCCTTGCAATTTCCTCAACCTGCAGAGAGGAAATGTGATTTAAAAGAATCTGTATTCCATTTCTCTGGTTACAATATTTCTGTCAGAATTATATGCTCCTATAATGTTGTTAGATACCTAATTAAACTATTTTATCATTTTAAAGTATTTTTTATTTTTATGTTTTCTTTCTTGCATTGATAAACAATAATAGCAGAAACCTATTAATAAATAGTACTAAGAGGATTGATATGTCATTGGCTTTGAACAATCAGTATTTATAGCACAGTTGATCTAGCTTTAAGAAATTACAAAAACATTACAAAAAATGTGTATTCTGGCATATGGCAAATAACTCTAATTAACTCTAGCCAAAACATTTGCCAGGTTTATACTATTATGTGTGTTTTTTTATACTATTATCTGTGTTCTGTCTGAAGACACCTACACTTATCAATTTATTTTCCTGATCCTGATGTGAACTAGACAAGAAATGATATTCCTCCTAATAAGGACACATGTGGCAATACAATTTAAAAGATCTTCTGACTCCTATCTATTTTCAAAAGTAGAAAAAGATTTGCCTGAGCTTTAATAATCATGTCTTGAAACTTGTAGCAAAATTAAAAACATAGTTTTGAAAAGAAATCAATCATACTAACTTATAGTCAAGGTCATAATATTGAATCCTACCTTAAATCCTGATAATTGAGTCCTACAGGAATTTGTATTACTAATTTTACTCATCTAGTCATTGTATTTTACGTCATTTTAAATATCTTGAAGTAAAATTAGTTATTATTTTATTACACTTAGTATTATTTAGTATACTTAGTAATTTTTACTAAAGTGGTCTGTGGGTATCTAGTAATATATCTTACCTCTGTCCCTTCATTCCACCAGTGGCCAGTTTTACATCTTGTGCTGCATATCTTTTAGTGCACTGGCCTATTGCCTATTTTCTTTTTTTGAGGGGGGAGGGGGGTGGCGTATTTACCCACCAACACTTACCATAGGATGTTGCAATGTTGCAATATTGTTGTAAAAAATAATAATAATAATAATAATAATTAGCCATACGTTTTGTTTTCTAAGTCAAACATTCCCTCAATGAATCCACACAGTCAAAATTCCATCGGTTAAAAAGATTTGAAAAAAAAAACTTAATATAAAATGTTATAAAATTGTTCAATTATAATTTAATTTTGATTTTTAAAGTGAAAATGCACTATACATGAAGCAGCTTTGTATTATATCTACCAGTCAAAAATTGCTTAAATGTCCAAAAGAAAAAGTGATTGCTTATCTGCAATTTGCTGGCTTGAAAACTGTGCATTGATTATGGGCATATTTTACTGACGCATTTTTTAAAATTAAATTGTACTAAAAAATTATTCACAGCGACTGCCCAATATACAAGGTATGGCATTGGAGGAGAGTGCTGATTGCAGTGGTAGTGATGGATAAGGTAATTCACCTTTTCATTATATGATATTAATGTGTTGGATAAGAGGTGGACACCTGGGATAGAAAGTGGGGGATTCATCATGTTTGTTTCTGCCTTCTCTATTGCTGCAAGGTGGAATTTCTGGTGGTGCACGATACATCTATATATCTGGTAAACTTTTGTCAAAACTATTGATACTTGAAATCACTTACTTCAAGCCTTTTATATTTTACCCTGAAGAAGCATTTAAATATGTGAAACCTGTTGAGCACATCTTCTGCATATAAACACTTATGAGCATCTAGTACTTAGTACTTAGAAAGTTATGATAGATGTCTATGCTTGAGGCTATATATTCAAATTGTTTCACTCATATCACTATGATATAATACTCTGCAAGCATTTTAAGTCACACTATATTAATTTTAAATGTTAATTCTTTATTATTTAATAAAGTTGTTTTGTCTTTGAAGTCTTATTTCTCTTTTGCCTTTACATGCAAAAAACTTTTATAAGCTATAATTTATTTAAAAAATTGTTTTTGGGTTTAGTTATCTTTTAAAATGGTCTTTTGGTATGTTTACCTTTTGGTTAGAGCTTTAGAAGAATAGGTATAAAACTTACATAAACCTGGAACAGGAGGGAAATCATTGCACCTGTACAAGCTGCAGGCTGTTTTGAGGTCATGCCCCCCTGCAGTTTTCATGCATCATGTAGAAAGATCTTTATATGTAGGTATTCATGTTTTGCTTTTTACATCAAACCTTTTAAATAAATATTAAAGCAAACCTTTAGTGAAAGAAATACAAAGATTGTATTTGTTGATCGCCTTCTAAAAAAAATCTATAAAGCTGATATTAGTTTACTATACCCAGCACTAAAATACAGCACTGTAAATTACATTACTTTTTAGCATCATCATGGGAGCCCCTGCAGTCTGGGGCCACAGGCTGCTGTTTTTTGGATCTTCTTATAATCCACTACCTGCAGCATCCTTAAAATCCAACCTCAAGATCAACACTTCAATGCTACCACTTTGAATCTTCAAACAGTGTTCCTCAATGATGCAAACAGTGGCATTAATAAAATAATGCCTTGATGACACCACTTAAGAGTGCGGATCTGTGACGTCTTCAACCCAAAAGATTAGGGGCAAGATGACAGAACAGTAGTATGGAAGAAAATATTAATACAAACATGAGTAATGCAGTCAAAAACAACACCATCATATATTTAAGTGGGTCTGACAAAATGCACTCAGGGGCAGCTATTATGTGCTTCCCACTATCAAACATAAACACAGCATACAGAACCAAAATTGATTTATCATCTTACAATATTATAACCAAATATTGCAATTACAGCAAAGTCACAATCAGTACTGTACTGACTAAGTCATGAACATCCACAGAGACATTATTCATACCATACTGAAACTCAAAGGGAAACTCAAAAGTGTATAACTAATAAAGTATACAGCGGAGACAGATAAATTACATACGTTACCTATACTGCAACAATATGATGTGTTCCAACTGCTAGACAGTTTGATCTGTATGTAAAATCAGAATAATAAATGAATAATTTGTAAACTATAAGAAAATTAATGAATTATTATCTAGGTATTTAGGAAGGGTTTGTAATTGGGTAAAGTTGGATCTTAAATGTGCCTAGCCTGATAATTAGAAATATGATCAAGAGAAGATGGAGACAGACAGACTGTTTACAATGTTGTGTTTGTGTTTATTGAGTGAACAAATTCATGTGGCCCTGATTCTAACAGAGACCAACTAGTTTAAACCAAGTGATAACATAATATATGTGAATACAAAATGACAATAAAAATAAATTTTTACATAGACTTGTTTTTGTACAATATTTTCTTGTTTCTATTTTAAAGTCAGAAGTGTCTCAAAGTGCCCAACGGATTTCGCCTTTTGGCTTCCTCCGGGGACCATTGAGATCGAGAACTTAAGATCATACTGTAAAAATTTATATAGGGGACAGCTGAATCAGTGCTTCCCTAGGAGATTCAAATAGAGTATTCTTGTGAGGTCAGGCTGCAGATCTGTGAAGGAAAATCGCTGAAAGGAATTTAAAAGTGGGATGGCTGGTTAAGGTATTGTAGGGTTTGGGAATATATTCATATGTTCTCAAAGTATAAGAAGCAGAAAATATTATAGTGTGATAGCAATCAGTGTCTTCTTTTCCTGCACAGAAATCAGTTGCAGCTCTGAATTTATCTTCACCTATTGTATTGTTCAATGAGGTCCAAATAAGGTACTAACAATCCTGATTCAAAGCTGTGGATGAAATGGGTTTCTGTGTCTTATTCGACTTTTCCCTAAATCAATATTCACTGATATTTTTGTATAATTGTAGATAGGAAGGTGATGTGCTGATATCCCAGCTTTCCAGTTTTCCAAAAAGGTATTGACTGGTGTTTTGAAGATTAAAGAGTTAGATAATAATTTGTTGACCTCCCAACGTATTGGTGGTTCAGTAGTGGTAAAGTGGAGGGCAGGACGTCCGCAGCACAGCCTCCCTATACTCTATTTGAATCTCCTAGGGATGCACTGATTCAGCTGTCCCCTATATACAATTTTACAGTATGGGTGTTCAAGGTTGGTGACTGCAAGTCTTGAGAAAGGGGAAAGTTTTCTTTAAAACATGTTGAACATGCCCTTACCAAATGATGGTATATGTCGTAAAGATGTAGCAGACAATTATGTAATTGTCACACTAGTTGCGTCATCCCTACCAAGAACTTTGCATCCATCCAGCCATGGCATAAATACATCCATCAGGATTCTGGGTGATTGGAAACTCCAGTAACCACATCTTGAGAACCCTCTTAGTTTCCTCCTGCTGAGCAACTGTAATAAACCTTGCCAACATCATTAGAGGTTATAGTGAATGATGGTACATTTTCCACAATGACACTACTGGATTGTTCTAAATAAAACAATTTGTACAGTACAGAACTTTCAGAGTAAGCTATAACATGTGTCCTTTGGTATCTATGCTCTCCTTAACATTTACCATATGTTAAAGTTTAGGGGACTTTATCTGTTAGTGTTGGTGCTGGAATAAAGGGTTATGGAGCTACTTCAGCATTATGGTAATGTAATCTATCTTTAAAATAAATAGCTGCAGTATAAAATCAAGGCATCTAAGTGCATTAACCTATATTCCCCACTACTTCATCTGAATCCTGGACTGTTCTGAGCAAAATGTGACACATCCTAGTTAAAGCTTGCCTGCTCTCTGCCATTTCTTCCACTAAAATGAGCTGTTTTGGTGACCAGTAGAAATGTACATAGGGCACGATTGCACATTCAAGCCTCAACACTACTTAGAAATGCCACAGCTATGCTGATAACAACAGCTTGGTATACCATACTGTTTGTGGGTTTTTTTCCGTAGTGTTTGCTTGGGGATTAGTCCTTTAGATCAACGGTTGACAACCTTTTTGGTCCCGCGGACCACTAAAATTACCAGCTCCTGACCGCACATGCGCGGGGAGCTGGTTCTCAATCAAAGGGGAGAAACCTCCCCATAGTGACGTCATAACGCCATAACCCTGCCCACTCTGCCATCACAGATTTGAGTCTGCGATGGGAGAGTGGGGAAGTTGTGTCATGAAACACAGCCGGCCCACTTCCCTGAGCCAGGGATTTGCATGGGGGACTTGGTCCACGGCTCTGGCTGGTGCGTCTCCCCGGCAGGGTGCTTAAGATAGTGGATCATACACATGTAACCTATGCATCTATAATCCTTATTATGCATTATTTGTTTTTTAATACCATACCTTAGATTATATGGAATAAAATTAGGATTAAAAAAAACACCATTTTACAGTGGTCATGTCATGTTACATTTTGTGACAGTTCTATTTGATTAACTAATGTGTGATGCTTCCATTAACACTGCGATATCACTCAGGCGCTGCAAGGTATGAAAATCCCTTGTTAAAGATAGCAACAACCTTGCTAGAATGTACACAAATGAATGTTAAGTGTCTATTCCATATTCACAGCAGTAAAGCTCGTCCACAGTACTAATATATGGCATTGTAATGAGAATATTGTATTTCATTGCATATTCTGATGTCATGAACAAATGTTTCATATGTAGTCAGCAGAAGCAACAAAATATCTAATATTCATATTTTGTCATGGTGCTGCAGATTAACCTTTCTTACTGTGAATTGTAAATTAGCTATCAATTAGCAATTATCTATTTATCTGCCAAATGTTCAAGCATTTTTATAACATTGTTGTGACATTTTCTAAAGACCTTTTTTTTTAATATGCTTTCCTTTGCTTATTTTCACGATTTTCCATTTATAAAGCTCTAACATTTCAGTGTGAATGAAATAAATTTGTGATACACGTATATATTTAGGTATTGAAACCTAATTTCAATATTTTCTTAATTGTTCAACATATGACTTTATCACAAATGCAAACCCTATGTTTTTTTCTTGCAGTACATCCATTCAAGAAAACATCTACAATTTGTTATTTAGGCAACATATTTAAATTTTGGTATTAGTGAATTTATTCCTGAAGAGGTATGTCTCTCTCCCGTGCACCACATACTCACCTTTCCATTCACCTGCTGCTCCATTCAGCCATGATGAAGCTGTGATATATCAAAATTCTAGTTTGTACAGCCTTTTCTCTTGAAATTAGAGAAATCTAGTAGTGATTAAGCTAAGACATAGAGTAAGTCACATTCTTGTTATTTGCTCCTGGTGACTAAGGAGAGTAGCAAAAAAGGAAAGATAAACATGAAAAGTTATACCTGCACCTCACTGGGGGGGGGCGCATTGGTCAGAGCCCGTGCTCCCGTCCGCCGCAAGTCCGCGGGGGAAAAAAGGGGGGTTCTTAATGAATGAATGTGCTTCGGGATAAGATCAGTAGGGATGGGAAGAAGAAATGTAAGATGTGTGGGGATTAAATATGGAAGAGGTATGGACAAAGTTGGTGTGATGGACAAAGATTTAATGAAGAGGGTGTGGAACTGAAGAATAAATGGAAGGGATAGAGGGATGGAAAAATGATGATGATGAATGAGAAGAAAAAGAGGAGGGAAATGGAGAAGTGAATGAATAGGTAAGTGAATTTTGTAGGTGTGTGCCAGGGAAGGAGATTGTGTGAGGGTAATTGCATGTGTATGTGTAATGGTAACAATAAGGGTAATTTTTCTGCAGACCACCAAAATGATATACCTGCACTCTTTTTCTAATTTACCAGAGCTGCTGTGCTACATCCCTACAGACATATAAACAAAAGAAAAACAATGCTCAGCATTGCTAAATAAAATTGCTTCTGCGTTATAGCTTAAAGTGTGAGACTTTATTTATTTATGCATTTCATTAAATATATACATTAAACTAATGATTAAAACATTTCTATATGAATATTCATATTTCAGTAACAAAAATTTACTTGTGTATACAGATAAATTATGCTCAGTGTATTTAAATATTATCAAAATCTTTACATTGTGTTTGGACATCCAAATTGTGAATACTCTATTGCTCCCAGTAATCATACCTACAATTTCCAACTCCCATTGTGTTACAATATGCTCTAAAACAAGATATTTATTAGCCACCTTATTTATATCCTTTAGACTGCATATGATCTAAAATATATATCATTTCAGTTTTGTTCATGGACCTATATATTTTTAGGTTTGCCTCTCTGAAAATATTTTAATTTGGATATTTACTGGTGTATGATTCTTATCGAAAATGGTGTCAAGTTACTAACAAGTTACTATACAAGGGGATCTTTGGTAGGCTTTATAGTTGTCTGACATTGCTTTACATTCTAAACTGGCCTTGCTAATAGTATGATATCCTATACTAGCACAGATGAAAACTTGTTAGGAGAGCCAAAGCCACTAAGCTGCTGCATTCACTGTTACAATTATTTTAGTTCATAAATTTTTCCATTAACTTTCTGCTCTATGTGCAGATAAATAATGCAGTTTACTTCTCCAAGCCTGATAGTTTATTGGAATTATTTATTATTTTTAAGGCTCTACTTTGATATCTTGACTTTGTGCAAACTTTGTGTAAAGCATAGACTGCACATTTGTGCCTAGTGTCTTAACACAATTCCCTTCTTGTAATGTTCTGAAAATATATTATTGTGTACATTTTGGTTTTGACTTGACATTAAGTATAATCATTTGTGCTGGCCCCATCCTGTTCCAAATTCCTAATACTGGCTAAAAAAGATATTGCTGGTGATTTTCCACCAAATAGAACCATCACAGCATGGGAAAACTATTTGTTACTGTTCACAAAGTGAAATCACAGCATTTAGTTGCAGTTATACAAAACCATTTTTTCCCATTGTGGTGTAAAAATTCACTTTTTATCTTCGCACAATTAGAGGTGGACCAGTCATAAATATGGATTCAGACTGGCCTCATGCTGTATGGGATTCCTAAATATGACTAAAGTAACCAGTGCTAGTGACTTTAAACTTCAAAAAAGAAAATTTGTAAAAAAAAAAAGTTGTCTTAGTAACAACTATTTGTTTGTCAACACAGCTTTTACTTCAGATATACACAAGCATCTTTTTCCCATTGTAGCGTAAAAATGTCCCTTTTTTTAACACACGAATGGAAGCAAATTGATCATAAAAAGGAATTAAGACTTGCCACATATTGTCCCAGTTTACCAAAGTTAGCTAAAGAATCCTAGTGATTTCCACCATAACAAGCATTTAAACCTCTTTTTTTTTTTAAATAAATCTGAATTCCTACTAGATTTTTACAGACTTAGATTTTTACAGACTCAGAATATTACAGTTCTGAGCACCTCAATAACTTACATTGAGCAAGACGATCTTGCCTTAAAATTGGCACTTTATTTTATCCCAACAGGGTTCAAGCCAAAGTCAAACTCAAAGTTCCCAAATCCCTTAAAGCCAAGGACCTGGTATTTTGCAAACAGCACAGTCACAATGAAACAAGGAGGATCTTGCCTAAACTACTGCGATGAAGTTGGAAAGGCACAACTATCTAATCATGTGCATACTGTAGCATTAACAGAACACTTCACTATGAAAATTTGAACTCATATAGACAGATGTCAACATACATTCCATATAGGTAGGTATGATAGGTGTGCACAAACTTTTGGCCAATTTCTCTGAGCCAGAGTGAAGTAAGATTCAAAAATACCAATACTGTAAACATAATTAAAATATGTGGATTGTAACTTTTATTATTATTATATTTAAAATTATTAATCCAAATGACTTTGCAACTGTGCTATAAGTGAAATAATATGAGATTGTTTATGAAATATGAAATATCTACCACAAATGCTGGAAATATGTGTAACACGCATTACTATGTTGTATTAGACTCTCACAATTTTTCAATTCAATACTGAGACTTGATGTTTACACAAGCACTGAATTAACATTATGCTACAAGGCATATTGGGAAAGGTCTAAATGCCCATTGTATTATTCATCCAGCTAACTGATGGTGGTAATCACTTATATGTAAATGAACTGTCAATGCTTTGCCACCATTGGCAGTCACTGGACTGTGAAGGTTATGTCTTAATAAGAAGTAAAGCACTTCACATGCTTTGATTTACTGGAAATAAAACAGAAAAGTCCTTTGAGACTATGAAGGACACTTGTTTCAGATAAAATGTCTAGACAGTAGCAATATATTTTCAGCATTTATTATAGCAAAACTGCAAATTAAAGCAGAGTGCCATGAAAGTTCCTGTGACCCACGGTTCAGAACCACTCTGTTTAGGAATAGACACATGACCTTTTAAATATACAGCCATAGCCCCAGTTATAAAGATTTACAACACTACCGTGAAGTCAATCATGATAAGTTTGCTTTTTTAATTAGTTTTGTTTCTTGCTTTATTTGCACTTTTAATTCAGAGTTAACCAGTCTACCCCAGACTGAATCAAAGCTTGCAGTATTAAGTAGCTGCTAAAATAAAAAAAAATTACCCAGTAAAATAACTGTTTGTCAATTAGTTTTAGTTAGTGGGAATCATAAACGCTTATAGCAATATCTGCTGTTCATATCATTTAAGTCTTTTATTTCTCAAGGGAACTAAAAATTTAGGAAACTTTGTATCTAGTGAATGGGAAAGCTCACAGTTTGGGTCTGATTTATCAAAGCTCTTCATGGCTGGAGAAGATAGACTATCATGGGAGAACTTGGAATTTAGGAAAATCTGGAATGGATCTAGCCAAGGATTAAAAATATTTGACAACTAATAGCAAGAGATTTTTTTAGGAAATTTATTCCAGGTTTGTTGAATTGCCCAGGTTCTCCCATGATAGTCTATCCTCTACAGACTTAAAGAACCCTAATAAAGCAGGCCATTTGTGGCTTTTTATTGGCTACAGCAATTCCTACAAATATATAGTAATTACATCATTAAAAAAATGACTAATTTTCCAGTTATGTACACATTTCTACATTTTGGTATTTGCATTTGTTCACATAAAAATCAACAAATTCTGTAGAAAGATTATTGTAAATTTTATTAGTTTCAAATTCAACCCATGAAAAAATGTAATTTAAACAAAAGTGATCAAATTTCCAATATACTGAACAAACTTCAAAAAAGAAGATGCATTATTTGAAGAAGTGATTTATATGTTATGATCTGTAAATTTCCTGTGACAGAATTAAGTTTTGAAATGGAAAGAAAACATGTGTAGGGGTCATTAAATGTTGACTAGTTGATAATTATTGTATCAAAAAAAATCATATGATCTTCGAAAATACAATGTTCTTCGTCCCAAATCAAGTCACTTCATTGATCCCCTTTTGTCCCCATATAGAAACAGAGATCTGATCCTGTTCTTGAGCACAGGATCGCATTCTAAGTCCACAAATGTCTCCTCTGACATCTGAAGGGGGAAGGGAGGAAGGCAGTGAGGCTTCTGTTACACAGCCCCCTCTCCCTTCTTCAGCTGTCAGAGGAGAAAACTTGAAATTGAAAGAAAGGCAGGGGGGAAGGTGGTGTTATGTTACAGAAGACTCATTGGCCCTGATTCATCAAGAAGGTCGCTCGTGCATCGGTGGGTCACTCGCGCATCGGTTTTCGCGATCTGAAATCGGAAGCCGTCACGCAATGCAGCAACTGGACGAGCTCGCGGCCGGAGCGGCGTATCACCGGCAGCTTTACACTGGCGAGCTTGCATGAAAAGTCACTGTTCCCCTAAAAAATCATTCTTTCCAATGGCACACATTTTACCCTTAGCCCTAAAAAAAAATGTTTGCGCTGTTGAAATGTTTAAAACATTTATGTGCGCTGTTGAAATGTTTAAAACATTTATGTGCGCCAAGAAAAAAGCATATTTTATAATCACTTATTTCTTTTCTGTTAGGCAAGAGTTAACCGAGTTCAACTCCTCTACATAGGCACCTATATAAAAGCTTACGATGCCTGTTCTAATGAGCCGCTCGCGGGTAAATCCCGCGACTATCTCGCGACTGACCGCGCGCGAAGCCATCGGACTAGATTTTCTCACAAAAGTCACAAGCACACACACGTTCTTTTGTTTGCTGCTTATGTATATGTGTGTGTGTG
>NC_092860.1:105551656-105572021 GCF_032062135.1 Pyxicephalus adspersus | reverse complement strand
TCATACTATTGTGAGATGACATATTATGAAGTGCTTACTAGTATATATACAGCTTGATCTCAATTAGTTTGGAGTGTTGCAAAGCAAACCAAAAAGTATAAAAACAGTGCAACAAATGTAACAATAAATTAATTATTTTGTGAATGAGTACAATTGTAACCTAAAAAAGTAGCACTTACCCAAAAGTTACCCAAAGATGAAGCATTAAAGATTCTAATGGACCTGTAATGGACTGTAGATACGCACAGAACAGAGAGCAGGTGTGCGCTAATTAATTGCTATGATCTCATCATTGACAGCTTAACAGATCCTCCTTAATCGCGCAGCTGAAATCCAATGGCCTTCATTGGCAGATTCGCGACCCCTATTGCTCATTATTATCAAGGCAGGAATCCGGCTGGCAGTGAAGGGCATGTGTACGACGACACTCGACTCCGGCCCGCGGGACACCGGCTCGCTGGAAGCACGAACGTATGCGCGACCAGCGAGCGCGCATTTCATTGATGAATCAGGGCCATTGCCTTCCTTCCCACTTTTCTTGCATTCTAAGTTTCCTCCTCTGACAGCTGAAGAGGGGGAGGAAGGCTGTGTTACAGAAGCCTCACTGCCATCCTCCCTTGCCCATTCAGCTTTAAGCAGAGAAAGCAAGTCGCGAATCGAGTCGCAAGTCGCTGGGGAAAACCCCCAAGTCGAGTTGCAAGTCGTTCATTAGGCAACTTAATTTACACTTGAGTCCAAGTCGTGCAACTCGAGTTCCAACCTCTGAAGAATTCCCCTTACATTGCTTGTCATTGGGAAGAATCTCACCCTTAAAGATATTCAAAAAGGTCATTGGTATTAGTTAAACTGAACTGAGAGTCACACATTTTTCATTGCTCAAGGAACCCCTAGCGATGGAACCCTGGTTGAGAAACACTGAATATAATATAATCAAGCTGTCTTACTGCTTTCACAGTTTATCATCATGATTTGAGGATGTCCTTCAAACAATAATAGATAGATGGTAAGTTACATTAAAGCTCTGTTTAAGACACTGGATCATAAAAGTGCGATGAACCTCACATGGTCACCTAAAACATTTCACAAAAAGGTAAAGCTTCATCAGGGACCTATTGGCATGCCAGCTTTTTATAAGGTTCCAACCACTATTCTGTCTTTATGAACATATTCATGCCCGTTTTCATACATTACCATGCACAGTGCAACATCTTCTTGGTCTTCTATGCCTTTGAACAATTATGTCACCACAAATACAACATAATTGCTCATTTACATTCTGGTGGGACCAGTGTCATGTTGATATATATAAGATTATATATTCCTTCTCTTTTTAGGAAAAATATAATACATGTTAGCCTGGGATAGGGCATTGGTGCATTATTCATCTCTAATCATTTATTGATTGTGTACCCAAGAAGACATTAATTCCTAGGTTGCTGGTAGGTTACTTTGGTACTTACAGATCTAATAGCTAACTTCACAACCCATATGCATTATTGGTTAAAATTTATTGATGTGTTTATTTCTGCAGGATGACCTGCAAACAAAATGTAAACCATTTGTTGCTCATCTAACTATACATAAGCTAAAATATATCCTACCAGTCAAATTCATCATTGTTTAATTTAAGTTTATGTACAATAAATCATAAATAAATTCATAAATATTCAAAAACATAGGTGAAAATATATAGATGTCCAACATTAATAATTGCTGTTTACACTAGTATATTCACATTGTCTGCAAAGTCCCAGTAACATGAATTTAGGACATTAATTTACACCTGGCAGCTCATATGTGTCCACAATTACAAAAAAAAAGTTACTGTGTAGACAGAGGCCCTTCTACAGCTGCTCTAAAACAAAGTTTAACAAAAAAAAAAACAGTAGGATAAAAAATGATCAAAGATCTGTTGCTACTTTTGTATCCACACTGTTTCATTATTTGCAGAATCCTTTTCATTTGCATTGATCATTACATTTTAATATTGCTTGTACAATTTAAAAAGCAGGTTTATTTTATTTTTATTTATTTCATTTTTAAAGAAATTTGAAATCATAATTTTAATGGAATTTTAATCAGGGCAACTTATAGAATAAATTTATTTTTTATATATAATTTAATATTTTTTTAACTAAGAATGATCCAAGTGGGAAAACAAGTGTGTTTTTCTTTGTTTTGTTACACTTTTTGTCTTTGTAGTGTCTATGGCAGTAAAGACAGGGGTGCCCCCATGTTGAAGTTAAGAAATATTGCATTTTCAAATAATAGAAAGCATAAAGAACTTTTTCAAATGGCTGTAGGGGTACCATATAAACACCAATGACAATCTATCTAAGAAGAAGCTGAATACTTACATTTCTGGTGGCCAAAATCTCCACCACTTCCAGTGGAATGAACCACAATGCTCAAGAAAGGAGACCCTATTAAACACGTTCAAAAGTGAAAAAGCAATGGGGCCTGAAATAGTAATAAGGCCTGAAGATTTCACTGCCTGTCAGAGAATTATATTTTTAACTTTAATAGGGTTCTATTGACTGGATTCTATATAAGAGACAGGGTTTTAATAATGTGCTTGCAGAAAATACCTGATAACAGTGACATCTTACAGACACCCTTATATTACAGAAAACAATAGGGGCTTAGCTGGATAAAAAAAAACCTGGATGATCATAGTTTTTTTTTTTTAATAATTACCTGGGACCGTCTGTATCCAGAGATTGACAAGAGGATGGTAAACTTGTTTAATTTACCACTATGGGAGTCAGCCATTTTCGGTAAAGGTCTGGCATGTTATTCAAAATGCTGTAGGAGCTGAATATTTATTTTGTGTGTTCTGTATAGTTTTGGAAATACATTTAAGTTAAACCTGCAGACTAATAATTTAACAATTTCAGTTTATGGTTGTCACTGATATAGGGTCATTGTTCATATTAGTTTTTAATTCACTACAACAAGTTTACAAATCAAGTCATCCATACTGTAAAAATCATGTGGAGGTATATCTCAGTAGTTCATTAAATATTATTAATTTTATGACATATTTTCTTTTAATTTTTAAATCAAATATTTTACAACATGTGCAACATTAAACACAAATGCATTGATAAAATAACATTTGGATTCCTTTATTACAAAAATGAGCCAAAGGGAGCTTGAAGCTAAACTGGCAAAGCTAGTGCAATTGAGAAATGTTGGTGCGATACCAACCCCTATCATTCTGGAGTTGGCAAATTTCAAGGTGTCTCACTTTTATTTAACAGATGGATCTTCCTTTCTACCTCCTGGCATGGAAAGGAAGCTCATAAATTGATGCTCACACTTTTAATATAATTAATTGCAATACCAAACAACATAATTTGAAAAGCATGAACATTTATCTTAACTAATTATATTTACTGTGTTAAAGAGAAAGCAACATTCTGTAAAGTATTCTCATTAATTACAAACACTGCTAATTCTGATGTTAAACTTCTCTGCATTTAGAATGCCTTTAAGTGATTTAGGTGCAGTGTGTGGATATGGTTTGGAAACAATAATAAAATGTTCTGATAATAGCGATAAATTGAATTCAGTGTAATGTTCAAAGTCTGTGACTGTACCTAGCAATTAGAACAAATTGGTGCCAATTTGACCAGGAGGCATGAGCAACAAACCTGGGGAACAAGATCATCTAGGGCAGTGTTTCTCAAATAGGGTTCTGTGGAACCCCAACAGCAAAGAAAAAATCTTTTTGTCCTGGATGACTTAAATTAGGGCTCTACAGCCCTCTGACAAGCAATTGCTTAACAAACTACATCAGAATAAAGATTTATCTGTGCACTGTCAAAGTCCAATTACTCTTACTCCTCAGCCTTAGATAGGATAACCTCCTTTTGTCATTTAGTTGGGTGGCAATAGGGTTCCAGATCACCACAAAACTGTGAACATAATCAAATTCAAGGTCAACATTAACTTTACATCCCAATAAAGTATGAAATATTCCAGTCATAGTAGTTTTAGGGCCCATGACCTTTGGAGTGCCTGTAATGTAGATGTTATTCCAGCAGTTTTGATCCTTTATGTCATTCATTTAAAGACACAAAATGTGATTATATAATTGTACTTTGTCCTAAAAATAATGGAGTACAGTTAGCAACACATTGCAATAGGCCTCCTTTATGTTATGCGCTGTTTGTGTGTTTTTTCCAGACAATGAAACATGTTCTCTGTGGTAATATAGGTAAACATAGTGGTGACAGTAGGGTTTTTAATGCACACAAGTGGGGGCTCCCCTTATTTGCATCCAGTCTTGGTATAGGCAAGATGATGTATTTCTAAAGCATCTAGAGAACTTGTGCCCAAATCCTAAAATTAAACATATTCTAAAATAAATATTCCTATATAATATACTAAACATATTCAATAATATATTTATAAACACAACAGACATGGGCATATGCAAAATTTACAATTGTTACTGTAGTCTGTAAGTAGCATCATGATAATTACATATTACAGTATCAATGGAGACTTTTTATATTTTTCTATAGTGGCATAGCAAATATGAAAGGTGAAATAGGGTGAGAAACTGCATACATCAATAAGTATTTAATTTGTATGCAGTAATACTAATAATGTAAGGTGATACAAACGTCTGCATATCTCTAACTTTGTCTGCAGCAGAATATTCCAGATTGTATTTCCAGAAATATCTCTATAGAATACCTTTTCCAGTCCTGTAATGTAATCCATCATCAGGCTAGTCATTAAAGGATATGCTAAAACAATCTAAACTTTTGTAGCCACTTTTTGTCCCTTGAAGCTTATTACAAAGTCAGATGAATAGTAGACATATATGTGCACTCAGCATTCCCACTGTTCCTGGGTTGCTGAGATAATTGAAATTGGAGTATGTCTAGAAACTCTACAAAGTCATAGACTGCAGACATTTTAGAAAATTTCCCTATGCAGTGCTTCTGGCTATGCAATGGTATAAATAAATTCTCGTTTAACACTCTTTGACTAAATCAATACAGTTTGCAATGCAGTTTTAATTTTAAATAACTGCTGTGATTATAAGTTTCCGGAAGCTTTGTTATCAAGCTATGTTTATTTTTCCTACACAAAGCAACCTTGATAATGAATATTCTGAAAATATTACTCACCCAACATCAATTTGCAGTCTGAGCTGGAAAAAAACAATATGACTGATATTTTAAAGAGAAATTACAGTCTAGCAATACGTACAATAAAAACCTGTCTTCTAGCTCTATATTGCCCATATAGTAATTCTGCCTACCTTTGTCACAAATAAATGTAGTCTGTGTAAAGAAACACAATATCTACCCCACAATACATGGGCGCCTTTAGCAGAAATTATGCAGGATAAGTCATAACCAATTCAACGTGAAAAAAAAATTTGGGTTTATATGTCAGGATGACTCTTCTCAGTTTGGGTACTTATGATTTAGAAGCTTATCTCCTGTTCAAAGAATTACAGCTGAAAGCTTGGCACACTTCTAGTGAAGAAATGCTCTGGTAGGAAGAAAAAATAAGTCACTGTAACCATTTCAGGTACTCATTTGAAAAAATAGTTCTGTTCTTAGAAGTACTAAAAATGTTATCAACTGGAGGTAATAAGAGGTGTTTTACTCTAATGCTACTTTAAAGTGAACCTACATTTGCGTAAAAAATGCAAAATAAACTTTGGTTCTCTGACCCAGCCCTTCGCTCCCTTTTCTTTCAGGGTGCAGATCATGTCTCCTTCTACCTTATTTAAAATGACCAGCTCTATTGGAAATGTGTGCTGATCCGCTTTGTTTGCTACTTAGGATTTCTGGAAAACCCTCCAGCTTCCTAACGTTTTATCTTCTCCCTCTAAACTCAGCAGCTTTGATAGGCCTTTGATGCTGATTGAAAATCTATCTTTGGGACTTGGTTCCATTAGACATGTTACTTCATAACTTTATGTTGATCTTCTTTTCCCAACCCCAGAATATGTTTTCCCCTATATCCAGCAGAGAGGGACCTGGGCCTAAAATTTTAAGAAGAACATGTATCTGCCATGCATTTACAGTATCTATAATTTCCTCCCTGGTCAGTATTGCTTGGCAGGAGATATTTTTCTTGTGGTGTTGTGGCAATTTAGTAAGGGTTCGGGATCCTATTTACACGTTTTTACACGCTTTGGGACTGTCCAAAACAGAGGCCCTTCTGGGATTGGGTCCATCATATATTGTTCGGAAATTGAAGGTTCTGTTTCAACCAAGCTTCTATCAGTTTCACCCTCCCCCCACAATTGCTGGGTTTGCCAGGATGCATTATATCCAGGTAATGGTGACTCTTCCTATTTGAATATGAGGCACCGGAAAATCCTATCCTGGTGTTTTTTTTACTTTCCTTTATTTCTTCTGAGGAGTATTCTGCCTTCCTGATTATAGCACATTGAGATACTGTAACTAAGGATAGTCATCTCTGCCTTTTTTTTCAGCCTTCTATATCTATCCTTTGTTTCTGCTTCTGTTTATATACCTTGTCTTAGGCCTGTGATGAGGGCTAAGCCATGTCGTAGCTCTCTACTACTTTATGGACTGTTCATTTACACATGCTAATTGTATTTTTTGTTGTATTTATTTTTAGAGCCCTTTTAGTTCTGTTATTGTATTTCCTTATGTTCCATCAAAAAATATTTATATTAAAAGGAAAGGCAATATCATTTTCATGCTTCTCCACTGCCTTGATAGGCTTACAGGGATCCTAAAATCTATGTTAGTTTCTTCTGCTGGTGAATAAAGATTATACAGCACTAAAGAAATGTGCCCCCCCCCCCCCCCCTACACCATTTCCCATAAAAAAATAGAGAAATGTCCTAGGTTCTGTAGTTTAACAGAAAATTATCAGCTCACAAGATTCATGGATTGATCAAAAATATTTTTTTATCTTTTCAAACAAATATACCAAAATGCTTTCAGTGGAAATTCTTAAAAGGAAGTAACTAGATCTGCGACTGAAAGTATTGAAACCAGACACAGCCAAGCAACTAACATTTTTTACTTGAAGATTAACAATGGCAAACCAGTTTTTGGTTTATTAGATGCTTTACTGTATGTGTTCCAGGATCTGCAGCACTGGAATGAAATGTGTTAACTTTGTTGCTTTTATTTGTAATATATATTTGTAAGATTGGTTATTTTAATATTTCTGTCTGTAATTGTATATTGGTATATTGTTTGAATGGCATATAATGCAAACAGGGGGAAAGGGGGGCTGTTAAAGAAAAATTTGTTGGGTGGCAGAAGGGCTGAGAGGCTAAGCAGCAAAAAAAAAAGGCAAGATAGTGCCTTCTGAAATTTCCTGTCATGTATTGCTCAACAAAAAACGTATATACAGAAGGTATAAACTCGTTTTTGTAAAGCCTGGAAAATGTGTTTTATGATATAATCATTTCCCGCTGCAAAAACACAGAATTGTCCTGAGAGTATTTTAGTCCTTAGAAACCTTAAGCCTATTATCCAATTATGCCCAAGTGTCAAGAACTATATGAAGTTTTGTGTGCCGCCCTTACTATTTGGTTCAGGTGCTAGAGTTACATTTATTAAGTTGGCTTTGCTGTACATATTACATTTTGTTAATAAAAGTTTATTTAAAAAGTGCAGCATTGCAGTTATAAAATAAGAACAGATGTTAGAAAATCACAGCGCTGCATGTTTATTTAGGTAAATTGGAAAACATATGGTATGTTCAGTACAGAAAAAATGTGAAAGATAATTAAAGTAACCTAGTTTTTGTAGAAAGAATACACCTGTTAAGTCTGTCTCATTAAGTATTATTCCAGTGATATTAATAGATAACTCTTCAGAGGATGGTTCTAACTTATGTTGTACATAAAAGTTCTAATTCTAAAAACACATATATTATAGTACACCTAATTTACCAGGATTGATTTATTAAAATATTTAAGTTTAGGTTTTGGAACCTGTGTGCTTGATCCATATCTCACTCAAGTAACTTTGTACCTATGTGTTCATGGTATATGAAGTTGATTTAATTCTAAATATGCAGTCATGTGTAATCAGAGGTATACTCTATTCGTGCTAACCATGCATAATGTTCTTCTGGGATGAGCTTATGATCGCCACTACAGTACAGTACAGTATAGTGGTCAAAGTTCAGATCAACAATGTACAAATCCCAATGGCCTCCTTTATTATTCTTGCATCATAAAGTGGTGTTTAGATTTGATAAAGTAAAAAAAAACAAGGGGAGATCTGTTATCTGATAACTATTTTATTATTGTGCCCCTCAGAGTAACACACAGTATTCCAGTACTTTTTTCAGATTTATTTATATGTAATTATTAGTTTGTCAATGTGACAATGCATACTGTATATCTATATAGTACCGGCTGCGCTGATTTATATGGTTTAAACTATACATTGCTACTGAAATTACAAATCTTAAGAAGATTGTAAAAGCAGATTGTAATGTGCATGACCAGCTTAAGGCTGCATACATACATGCAACTTTTGCTGCTGGAAACAATGTTTTGTGATAATTTCCAGCAATAGCACTTGTTCTTTGGAGAAGGGAGAGGAGGATATATGACTGACACTCCACTATGCTCTCCTGCCTTGACATGTATAGCGGTCATTCCCCAATGGTTGTTCATGGATCTGTGGGTTGCATAGGGCAAACATTTCTAGGCATTTTTGTTATAGACGAGCCTCTCAGGGAACCATCTAGTGGAGGGTTGCCATTCCAGCTCTGCATGCCCACCAGCCTGTCTGCCCCCTGAAAACCAATGCAGCTGCTATTTTTTCCCTCTCATAATGCAAAATAGAACAGGGAAGCGTGTTGAAATAGCCATAGCTTACCTCTTTCTTTTCCCAAGGTCCTTTTGTGATACTGGGGTTGCAGGTGACATATGAGAGACTGGGGTACACAGGATGTCTTTCTATGGAAGGAATGCCCTGTTTCCTTGTGTGTTATTGGGTATTCCTTTCAAAGTGAATGTTAGGAGACGCTCTTCTGGCCGACAATCCCGGGTGGTGTCCCACCGCAGTGGAGCATGCATTGCCTATTCCCTCTGGAGGTGGCGCTTGCAGCAGCAGAGGAGTTCTAGGAATTAGTGATCTGTGGCTTGCAGCATCCTTGTTTCCCTTTAGCTGTGTTTTCCCTCTTGGCATCCCCTGCACTAAGACTGCACAGCTGGGGGGGATTTGGAGTTGTGCTGCAGCTGATTAGCAGAATGGTTCCTGATCAATCTCATGCTGTCATTGGCTGCTGACTCCTTATAGCCTCTCTGCTCTCAGATTCCAGTTCCTGTTGTAGCGTTTAGCTGAGCTAATCTGCCCCGGAGAGTTTTTTGTGTGATTTTTTGTTGCTGACCATTGCCTTTTCCCTGACCCAACGTTTATACGCAGCCTGGACCAACCTCTGCCTGTGACTCCGACTCTGCTTGTGCCTAATCCCTCTGTACCTTGTTTGGTGGACTGATCACTCGTGTATAACTATGGCTTTGTACTCTGGATTTGCCTGGTAGTTCTTGACAGCTAATCTGTGGGCCCCTGGTCCTCTGCCAGCTTATTCCCAGACACCATTCCTTGCGCATTAAGTTCTGGGGCCACCGTGTCCTGGGAGACTGGCTAAAGGTGAAGGCTTCGATGTTATATTGCGCGACTGGTGTCTGGTGAATACTGGTGCTGACCAGGGGCTTACAGTGAATTTTTACAACATGCACTAAGCTAAGTAAACATTTCCGCTGTAGAGTAATTATTCACTTATTACAGGGAAAACAACAAAAAACGCTGTGTTCATGCACTTTAATGCTAGGGACATATGGAAATGTATGTCATCTTTACATTTTGCCAATATATACACTTTAGGACAACAAGCACTACACAAAAAATGACTAAACATGTTTTCAAGCGCTTGAAGCTTGGGAAAATGGATGTAGTTGATAAGGGAATGTATTCTGTAGTACAGTATTAGGAATAAACACTTCTTACATAAGTCATTCAAGTATATATTTTAAATATCCTTTATGGTGACTATGTCCTTAGAATAGCGTATGTTAATAATCCTGGCAATGATCTTTAATTAGTTACGAAAATTAAAGTAACTTAGTGAGGATATTTGAAAGAAGAATGCCTAAAAATTGTACTGAATTAAATATAGCTGTGATAATGTGTACAGTGTATTTCATTCTTTCTGTACAGATTCTACACATTTTTGGGCACAGAGAGGGATATGGTGCAGAACAATGAGATTAAAATAAGAATAAGGTTCTGACCAGAATGGTAAAGAGTGTAAACACATTTCCTTGCACAATGTGATGAACGAAGCTCAACTGGAGCTATAAATCAAATAGACAGTCTACTTTTTCAATGAAACCAGGGTCCATTCATCAAGAGGAAACACTACATTATTTTGGATAAAGCCAGCCTTGTTGTAGTAAAAACTATATTACCCCTTATTCTGTTTTTATTTTTCTGGGGCATTTCTTTGCTAAAAATCATTAGTGTATCTGTCAATGTCTCTTGATTTCAATTGATACCCATCATTTTATTATAATTTATTAGTCACTGAATATTATATTATAATATAAATAATAAAATATAAAATACACTTCCATAAGCTGAAATGCCAAAACTGATTAAAAATCAACCTCAGCCTGTAACATTAGCTGGGCTGGTCAAAGGTATTTGAATTTAATTGATGAATTTTGATATACACTTATATACCGAGATCAACAATCTGCTACATTAAATCAATGAAAAAACAGAATTCTGGTCTTTAAATTGTCAACAATGGATGAAACAATTAAATCCAGTAGTAAACAGGTATGTAATATGCAGCACATTGTAATTGTAGTCCTGAGTCAGGATAAAATATAGGGTGCTATTATCGGGAATATGTGGTACTGCACTATGTACTGCAGTGCCCCTTCCATCTGCATCAGTGCTCTGCTTAATTTTTATTTTTAATTTATTATCTTTAATTTATTTTTCACACGACACATGACTCTTCATCTTTCAGGTGTTTTTTTTACATTTATGGGAATTTATTTTCTGATTCAGACTCCGAAAGAAAATAGAGCTTGATACATAAGAACTACATTGCTGGCATCAAAGTCCTTCTTCATGTTTCTTCATGCCTATAGTATGGCTATACCACTGCTTTACCAGTGGGGTTATAAGTGTCCCTAAAACCTAACCAATCACACTTTGGCCCTGGGTCATGCTGTCGCTGACTACAACTGACCTGTGACAAGTTCACTATGTAAGCCAAAGCAGGTGAGGGCAGAGCAAATACTTACTTACAATTCTCTCCACCCATCTTGCTGGTGGCCTGCATTTTGCAGTGTCCACATTATTGGGCCTGATTTATGAAAGCTCTCCAAGGCTAAAGAGGGCACATTTTCATCAGTGAACCTCGGTGATCCAGCAAACCTTATCCAGGCCATTGTTTGAACTGTGAATCAACACTGAGAGGTTTCTGTTCACACAGCTCTACACTAGATAACAGTGGGAGATTATTTCACAACGCATTTCACAGTGAACTGAAATCTGACCACAGTGAAACTTCATAAAAGTTGTAAAAAGCACCCAGAATAAACAGCAAATTTTTACAGGGCTAAGGATCTGTAGTTAAGTTACTATATATTTAATAGACATACATATATACTATAAATATATCTCAGATAATACTCAGAAGAGATAAACCTTCAAACTGAGATGGCTGTGAGCTGTAACTGTGCTAATATTGTATTTTATATACCAGTTTTAACAAGGTATAAGAAGAAATCACTTAAAATATTAAGAGAACGAACAAGCACTATCAGTGGATTCACAATCTCACCTATAAAAGCAGTCCTTTGAAAGAAAGACTTTTTTCATGATGATCTTCTAGGCTTCTTGAAAGATTTAAAAAGAAGGATACGTTTAGAGAATGAAGAGTACAGTACTGACTTTTGGACTGCTAGCATATATAATGTATGTTCTCTCGCTATCATAAATTGTTAAGAACAAACTTTGAGATGTTCTAAGTGAAAACTTGGAAAGATACTATGGTGCATGTATTTTAAAAAATCACAGACATAAATGGGAATGATTAGAATTAACCACTGTCTTGTTACATTATTGATTGACATTTTGAGTTTCTAATTCAATTTTAAAAGAATATTGTATGAACAATTGAACAATCGACGAAACTGTGCATGGCCCAATCTTGGGTCATGCACCTATGCTTTTAGAAAGGACAGCAGCTATGTTATTAAAGGTAAATGCAAATTTCAAAACCATTCTCATGTGAGAAAAGGCTGTATACAGTTTAAAGCAGAACTAAACCCTTTTTCAAAAATTTGTTATCTGGCGGGTTCTTTATTGCAGAAGAAACAGGTGATGTTCAAACCAAATACCCTCCTGACTGCAATACTTTTAAATACACTCACCTGTCCCAGCTCTCATCTTCTTGCCATCATCTTCTTCCTTTTTCCCTTCCCTGTTCCAACTTGTGGCCATCTTGATTGGCCAGGCTAGGAAGGAAAAACTGCATATCTCGTCAGCGTACGCTAAACTGTGCATCTGCAGCTCAGCTTCTCCAATATTAAACCTGCCTAAATGCTAATTTTTCTGTGGAACTATATTTCCACTTTAAGAAAGTAGGTTCAGATACTGGTGTTAAATATTTTAGCACTGGGCTGATTTGATATTTAAAATAGTTGTGCCTAAATTAGTATCTTCATGTTTGAGTCAGACCAGATTTTAGCTATTTTCAGCTAAACTGTGCATTAGTTTACAGTCCTCTTTTTAACTGAGCCACCTGTGCTAAAATATAAAAGATACTTCAACCCTGACCTATTTGTGACCACTAAGGAATGATGTCTAGAAGCACTCATCTAACAACACACTTAACATCTGCTTGCCTTTAATTAGTATACCGATTTGAGAATTGTGATGATTCTTGTGTATTTGGAGTCATTCTAATTGAAAGCCAGACTGAGATAGCAGATGTACAGGTTAGGACTTGTGATTATATAGGGAGGTTTATACTGTAAGTCTATAAGACTTCTAAGCAACAGTACACATGTTATGATATGTTCTGGTAAAAATTAGGCTATAATAGTTAGATTTTAGGTGTGAGAGTTCATTTTATTTAGTCCTTTACTAGCCATACACTATGTGATATGTTTTATTGATTGGACATTAATTTAGTTGAAAATGTCAAAACAAAAAAAATGGAAAGATACTTTTCTAACAATTATTTGTGATTGATATTTGGGCACTTAAATTTATTTGCATAGTGTAAGTCTAGCATTAGTAAGAACTTGGAACAGTCATATTTCTGTAACCTATTATTGCTCTCCGTGTCCCAGTTGGGGAGATTCTGTGTGCCAGTTAGAGAGATTCACCTTAGTCCTGATGACCATTGTCAAAAACTGTGGAGAAACCCAAAATGTTAGAGTTGTAAACAGTAGAAGTAAGTCAATGATCCAGTGGGGACCCATGTTTCTTTTGACATCTAAAAAAATGCATGCTAAAAAACTGCCTATTCTAACATTGATTTTATGTAAAAAAATTGAGATAGTTGAATGGAGCCTTGGAAGCCCTCAGAAACAAGTTCCCCATCTTGTTTCTCCCCATCTGAAATCCCCACAACATGGGCAGCTAAGGTGTTTGTCTTTTCTCTTTCCTTTAAGACAGTTCTATGTGGCAACAGTAAAAGTTCTTTCATCCTTATCACTTGGATAAGTGTAAAATTTCATTAAACTCTGTATGTTTAACCTTCTGAAGGAAGTGTATCCTTATACTTCAGGAAACTCAATTCACTAACACATTGGAAGAATATGCCCCTGAACTATATTACATAGACTACAATAATTAATATTTTAAGATAGATAGCGAACTGCTTTCAGCCCATTATTTTCAGATAAAGCTATTTACTTTGGGTAGGATATTTGAACCTGGATGATCCCAGTTTGCTGGATTACCAGAGTTCACCCATAGAAGTCAATGTTCTCTAGTCTTGGAGAGCTTTAAAAAAAATCAGGCCCAATTTAGACACATGACAATATAGTTAGAAAAATGAGATGATATTCTTTTCCAAAGCAGTAATGTACATATTTGCACTCTTTTTCCCCAATCTATTGCAGGCTATGTCACCCGATCTCACACCTGCACAGTGCAAGAGTAGGTGAATGGTAAAGAATATGGTGGCACCTGGCGCTTCCTACACGTGGTAGTCAAGGATGGCACGAGACCAGATCCAGGAAAACTCCACAGGGATCGACAGATCTGCAAAAGTAAAGTTGAGTGAGTTTTTGTGTTTGTTGTTTTTTTAGTTTATTTCAGCTTTAAATGTTATTAAACCTTTGTGTGCACCCTAGCAATGTAACAACATATTTATTAGTTTATCCAATGTGACCAAAATTGAGAACCTAGACAGCTTCAATTTTTTAATTACAATCCATTTTTTAAATAGGAATATTGCTATATATAAATTAAGACAAAAAAAAAGTATATGAAAAAAAGTTATTGAGTTTGAACAAAAACATAGCAATAAAATAAATTACAAAAGATGGCTGCAGAGTCGATATGTAAATAGCTACAAAGATAGCAGAATTTTTTTTCGATATGTTCTCCCAAAGTAAAACCCTGGGATACTGGGTTTTGAAACCCTGGGATACCGACTCAGAAAATGGTTATGCAACTATAATTGCAGCCAGCCATGAATCTGTAAATAATTTAAATGTACCCTCTGATATGTAGGTATGTATCATTATAGCAAGCCCATTGCTGGTAATCAGCAAACAAAATGTATTTAGCGATGGGCTAAACCAAAGAGATACTCAATATCTTGGTAATCTTTGATGTTGGTGATCTTATTGTAAGCAAAGCACAATTTCTAGCAGGGAGACAGTGATTGTAAATTGTGTTTTTAGGTGCCTGATATTAACAATAACAGCTTTTAAACCTTTTGGACAATCATTATAGGCAGTTATATAAGACACTCATTGTTGAAAAATCATCGCTATGAGTACTAAACAGGTTTAAATAATAGTTTGTGTCGTTTCACATTGTTGACACATTGAGCCTCATTTAAAAAGAACTGGAGAAGATAGAGTATATTGAGTGAACCTGGGTGATCCAGCAAACCTGGAACAAATTTCCTAAAAATAACTTGTTATTAGTGGGCAAATGCTTTTAGTACTAAGCAGTCCATTCCATGTTTGGTGGATCACCCATTTTCACAAATAATCTATCTTCCAGTCTTGGAGAGCATTAATAAATCAGACCCATTGTATTATATAAATTGTTATGCGTAAATAAACACAATAACAGTTAATGTAATAAAACATAACAATGAAGAGTAATAATAGTTGCTCTGTAAGGTCTAAAACCTGTTTCTTCACTCACTAACAATAGGTTTTATGATTTGTTTGACTGTAGGCGCCAGACTGTTGGCCAAAAATTTTAATTGTTTTTTTTTGAGTTCATAAATGCAAACATCCAAAAAGAAATCCAAGAAGATTACAAATACGGTTATTTACTAAATAACACTTGACAAAGTGAATGTTCAGTATATATATTCTCTCATTTTAAGAATATGATTGCTTACTTTTAATACCCAATCGATTACCTAGGGGAGGGGGCGGGGGGGAGAAATGTGCTTGCAAATAATAGGATAATTTCAGCAAACATATATTTTAGCTAAGTGATCATTTACTTTTCTTTCTTATTTTACTTTTCCAGTGGGACATGATTTCCCTTCATAGCTAAGCTCCATTTCACTGTTGGAATTAGGGGTTAGAATGACTCAATTTCAATGATCCCATTGTACAAGACGATGTTAGTTGCCAGAGTTGAACCATGAAGCCAAAGAAATGTAGGCCCCAGTAGCAAATTAAAACTAAATCATAAAAAAAGTCAATCAGATGATTTTTACGACTAAACTAAATGTTTAGGCATGGCTGCAGCAGCCTTTTCTCTGTAAGTGCTGCTATCCCCATTCCTTTCTGTACCAGACTCCACTAGCTCATCCTGCTCCATTCCAGTTATCTGTGGATGAGGATGTTTTCTGGTTTTCCTTTAAGTACATGCTAACACCTCTAATTTGGAGCCTGTCCTTCAACTTGGCTTTCACAGCATCTAAGGGAGTTGTCAGCCATCCATCATACTGAACCTGCCTGGATTTTTTTTTACTATTACAAATGCTTTGTTGAAAGTTAAATGGAAAATACATATTCAGCAAACCAGGCCAGATTACAAAGGTGAATAAACCTTCACAAATTAAATTACATAAACATGAAACATTAACTTCATGATACATCTTAAACAGCATTTTAAACCTAAACAAGATCCATGGCAAAAACAAATAAACATTAGACCTAAGAACAGTTCACAACAAAAATATGAATGGATAGTGCATGTAAGATAAACTGGGGGTAAGCAGGTTAGGGACCATGGATTAAGAGTAAAGAAAGAGGACTAAGATCCTGGTCCTGCCTCTTTTTGTTTGTCTTAGTTAAGGTGCTGTCTGTGGAACAACACCGCTGGAAACTCACAGGAGTTGGGGAGATAATTTGCAGGAGATATAGTTCTTAACCTGCAAACCTGATGCCGCATTTGGCTCTTTAGCACTGTTCACGTTTTTAGGATGCCTGCAGAAAGAAGTCTGTGTTTTGTAAAGAAAGAGAAAGAGAAAAATATTTCAAGAAAAAGAACATATTCTATATGATCCATAGGTCTAATCAGACTTAATCTAAGTAGTGTTGGTCGAATATCTCACTATTCGATTCAACAGCTATTCCATCGAATAGGGTGATATTGTTCGGGTGATCGAACTTCGAATTCGAACACTATTAAAGTCAATTGGAGGAAAATTCAGGTTATTTTTCGGGACTGTGTAGAACTGTAAGAGCAATTAGGTGCAAGGTGCAGCCCCAGCGTAACTATAGTATGTGTTCTTGGATAGAGATTCTCTATGCAAGAACACAGGAGTCCCACGGGATCCCCGGGCACTAGAGGCTAAATGGGAACAAGTTTCCCCATTCATTCACCTTTAGTGCTCTGTGATTGGCTGGGGAAAAAAAAATCCTTATGACGCTTAAGATGTCATCAGGGTTTACCATTCCTCAGCCAATCACAGAGTACTAGAGGTAATGAAAAGGTGACTTGTCCCCATTTAACCTCTAGTGCCCAGGGATCCCACACTGACATGAAGATTCCCACGGATGCACAGTCAATCATCCTGTCAGTGTCACGGGCCATGGAGTCACATACAGTTTCGCTAGGGCTGCAAGAGCAATCAGAGGAGTGGAGCTGACAGCAAATCACAAATCACACACATTCAATAAATCACTTTAACAATAAAGCCCCTTTTTTAACACATTTTTTACACACGAATTTCCAAAGTTGAATCCCGTGTTTTTCGAGTTGGGTTTATCGGAATTCGAACAGCCATATTCGTGTCGAATATAAGGACAACCCGAATTCGAACACATCACTAATCATAAGCAGTCTCTTTAACCATGTTTCCATGATCAGAACTCTCTGCCTCCATTATTAACTTTCTGTCTTCTCTCTGTCATTCTTCTTGGTACATGTACAGGTAATCCTCTTTCTCCTCTCTCCTTGTTTTCAGTCAGCCTCTCTGTTTTTTTGTAGTATATGTTGCATGGTCAGCTGTCACCCTTCTCTCCCCTCTACCCCCTTGTATTTTCTATGTCCTTCTGGTCCACAAACAGTTCCTGACTCCAGCATCTCTTTCTTCCTATCCTTGTTTAGTCACTATTCTGTCTCATCTTTCCTCCTTCATAACCTGCTTTTGCTTTGCCTTCTATTATCCCCCATCCTTCCTCAGCCTGGATGAAACATAATGCTCATCATAGGTAGATTGTGTTTCCTTTAGGCAAGATTCAAAGTAAATGTAAACCCGAGCTAGACAACATTATATTTGCCAATTCATAGTGTTTTATAGACAGTTGTTTTTTCATAAACTACTGCTTTCATCTTTTTATTTCATTATGTTCTACTGAACATTTAAAACATATTTAGTTTTCAGTATTTTCAGAACTATGCAGTAGGAAATATTTTATGCCGAACTATACCACACACATAAAATAACAAAAAATATGCTTTCATCATAATATTCCATTCATTCACACAAAAACAATCCCTGAATAAAACTGCAAATCATCAGATGAGCGGCCAAACAAATGAGAAGGATGAATACAGTATGAGGAGAGAATTTCTCAATATTTCTGGCAAATGTCCAGGTTGCAGGCAAAGCTCTATAAAAATGTAGGTTAGAATAATATTAAGCTTTCTGTGACAGAAAAATACTACTTTCTCAGTTGCTGGCTTACCATCATTTATGCTGTCCTTCACATCCTGATTATATAGCTTCATCAAATGCATTTAAAATCTGTTTTATGTGATTTGGAGAACAAGTAACACCCGTTGTTAGGGTATGACATTATAATTAAATAGTATTGTTTTATTTATGTTTAGTTTTATTTCCATCGACGAACCATATGACAAACCATTATTTTTTCTATTCATTCATATTTTCATTATCATAACAGTAACAACGAACTAGTAAAGGGTGCAATGTATCTGCTATAATTTCAAATAAATAGAACAAAGACAAAATAAATACATTTTAAGTAACCATTGCAGAATGAAAGATATGTAAAATGTTACATGGTACACACATTTACATGGTACACACATTTAAAATGTTACATGGTACACACATGTTACATGGTACACACATATTAAAACAATACCATATTACAAAAATAAACTAAAAGTAATAAAAAAAAATCTATTTTAATTTAGGTACAAATTTAGGACAAAATTTGCTGTTAAAATATATAAAAATGTGTAATAAAGAAGTAAATGAAAACAACTCTAACTAATAAAAGCTGTTCTAGGTAAACTAGCCAGCTGAGTCAGTGAATACCCCATCTTTTTATTGATCAGGTCGCAGTGAAAAGCAGAGCATAGGTACATTCCTGCATTCACCCCAAAAACCAATGCAAGTGTCTCAGAAGTTTATAGAAAAGTTTAGTCACCGTGAGCTTCAACTGTAGGGACAGTTTGGATGCATATCAGGATATGCATGATATATTAAACCAGAAATACCAAAGAATAAAACTCATACTAGTGAGTCAGGAACTTTAAAGGTACATGAAATATTTTCCAATTCTAAAACTATCATTTATATTTTTTGGAACATGATTAAAAAGGAACAACCAATTCCAAATACAGAATTCAAATTACATCATACAAGAAAATGATCAAACAGAATTTGTCACATTGTGGTTATAATTTTTAATTAGGCACTGCCAACCTTTTTTAGGCTCCCACATTTAATCACCTCAATATATTTGGTATTAAATTTTATTATGATTCTAACACAGAGAACAGAGTTCAATAGGTTTGTTTTTTGTTCTCTATGTGTTTCATGGGTCACAGTCCTTTTCCTCAAATTACTCAAAAATATTTAAAACACTGACTATCCAACTTTAGTCTCTTCAACAAAAATGAGTTTATTCTTAAATATGCACACAGAATATTCTTGGTAAAAAGTGACATATATAAAATCAATATGCTAATGATTTTTCTTTCTGTTACTGTTTTGTACCTATAATCAACAATCATACACCTCGTAATAAGCAGTAATTCCCAATTGATACTTGATATAATGAATATAATAATCCTATAAATAAGATTGCAAAGTATGCTCAATTTAATTTAGTTTTTACTTTGGTTGAGAGTTTGTTTAAATAGTTCCACTTTAGGGAAACTACATATGATGCTATAAAGATTAGATTTATGATATCTAATTATGCTATATATTTCTGTAGGCCAAATAGAAGACCTTCCTGTAACCCATACTACTGCAGGGTTAAATTAGGAAGGAAAAAAAAAAGGAAGCACCAACCTAGACCAACATGGGGAAAAAACAAGTAAAATAATATAGGTTTAGTCAATTATGTACTTTCTGTCTCATATAGTTTTATTTACTCACATATTGACCCTGATTCATCAAGCAGAATCGGATGATCGCTCGCGCATTCGTATTCGCGATCCGAAATTGTACGCCGTAGCGCTATTCAGCAACTGAAAAAGCTTGCGCACGGAGCCGCGCATCTCCGGCAGCTTTTCACTGGCGAGCTTGCATTAAAAGTCACTGTTCCCCTACAAAATCATTCTTTCTAATGGCACACATATTACCCTTAGCCCTAAAACAAAATGTTTGCGCTGTTGAAATGTTTTAAACATTTATGTGCGCTAAGAAAAATGCATATTTTTAAATCACTTATTTCTTTCCTGTTAGGCAAGAGTTAACCGAATTCAACTCCTCTCCATAGGCG
>NC_092860.1:105516165-105549247 GCF_032062135.1 Pyxicephalus adspersus | reverse complement strand
TTGCTATGATCGCACCATTGAGCTTAACAGATCCTCCTTAATCGTGCAGCTGAAATCTAATCGCCTTAATTGGCAGATTCGCGCCCCCTATTGCTAAACCGCGATCGCTGGCCGCGCGTACTTTCGCGCTTCCAGCGAGCGCGGATTTTATTGATGAATCAGGGGCCGTATCTCTTAATTACTTTATCTTTCATTGATTGTGCATGCTTGAATTTTATCTTAGAGTTTTGTCTGATGTTGTCCAAAGATTGCCTCTTCCCAAGTTCAAGTACTTCCCAAGGTATTGGCTTCATGTCTATAGATCTATATCTAACTATCTAAAATGGCATAATATTTAGACACCTTTCACAGTAATAATAATGTTATTAGTAAAAAAAATCTACAAAATAATATTTACAAACAAAATATAGTCATTGACATGTATACACTACAAGAATTCATCTAATCCAGAATGGGTACAATTCCATAGTATGAACATATCATCCATGTACCTATCCTATGAGAAAATATCATATTACTAAATGTAAAAAAAAACAACCCCAGGTACAGATTAGCATAAGACAGGGCACAACAAGTCCGCATCACTACACCCTGCATATGGAAGCAGTGGGATCCAGCAAACATACCGTATTTTTCGCCGTATAAGACGCTCCGGAATATAAGACGCACCCAATTTTAAAGGAGGAAAATCTAGAAAAAAAAGATTCTGAAAGATTATTCCCCTTCTGATCACTCATGTGCCATTCATACCGGTATTCCCCTTCTGATCACTCATGTGCCATTCAAATTCCCTTTCTGATCACTCATGTGTCATTCAAAATTCCTTTCTGATCACTCTGTCATTCAAATTCCCCTTCTGATCACTCTGTGCTTTTTTTCCACTGTACGGCAGTTAGGACAGGGAACAGCAGGTGGCGTTGTGCCGGCTTCTTTCGCTCTGCACTACAGACAGGAGAAGACACGTGCTGCTGCCAAGAGAGAAGAGGAGACAGACGCTGCAGCAGCCAGAGACACGCAGGATCGGGTATCGGGTGAGTATATTATTTTAATTATTTTATCACACCTTTGTCGTATAGGACGCACTAACTTTTCCTCCCCAGTTTTGGGGAAGAAAAAGTGCGTCTTATACTGCAAAAAAATACGGTAAATACATTATGTTTAAGGATGTTTTCCAGTTTACAGACTTGTATTTTGTGTAATGCTACTATGCAGTGCCTCCACAATATTGGCCATCAGCCATGCATCTTATAGTATATGCATCCCCTCATTTTTTTAAAGTAAATAAATTGTATCCTGTGACTATGTGAAAGGTTACATACATGAGGCCCCAAAGACCCATGGAGCTGAAATGCAATGTGCAGACTGCCTGGCACAGAATGGGCAAATAGAACATAGAACCACCCTGAAAGTGTACATGGTAAGTGCAGAGATGCAGGGGGATTAATGTCATAGAATAATACACATATTATAGAATAATAACACAGCTCAAGAAAAAAAAATGTTTTTCACTTGGCAATGATTTTTTAAAATATTTAGTGTATTTCAGGTCTGCTGAATACAAAAATGACATTATTCATGAGCTCTAGTTCTTGTGATACAGGAATCAGAATAGACGATTTTACCAACAACAAATGTTAACGCAGCATATTATTATCAATCTTTATTTACACCAATGTTTTGCATTTTATATATTAAATGTAGCTTTATTTTACGAAACTTTCATTTGCCTTTTTTTACTGATAATTTTTTTTTTTTACAGAAATATGAGTTCTTCAAGAAAAAGTTATTTAAATGACCCCAATGTATTTTGCTACATTTGTGGTGAATATTCTCAGCAAAAACAGAGAAAAATCATTACAGAATTTGTGAAGCAAGCATAACTTGCATATTTTGGTATTAAACTGGGGGACCAAGATAAGTATTGGGCTCCCCATATGGTATGCAAAACTTCTGTGGAGTGTCTACGTCAGTGGAAAAATGGAAAACTGAAAAGTTTGAAAGTTGGTGTACCTATGGTATGGCGAGAGCCCAAAAATCATCATAATGATTGTTATTTTTGTGCTGTGAATGTAAAAGGTTTCAATTGTTACAAATAAAACAAGTGGGAGTACCCTGATTTGGAATGAGCAAGACGACCTGTGCCGCATGGTGCTGATGTTCCCATACCAGTGTTCAGTACACTCCCTGATATTCCTGTATCCGACATGGAGGATATACAGTGTTTGGAGTGTAATCCAGGAGTTAGCAGTGGAAGTGAATATGAAGGTAGTATTTCATCAAACCAGCAGTTCTCCCAAGAAGAGCTCAATGATTTAATACGTGACCTAAGTCTGCCAAAACAAGCATCTGAACTTCTAGCATCCAGACTAAAAGAAAAGAACTGTCTGAGAAGTTAAAATAACGCTTTACAGGACAAGAGAGGTGACACTCCTACCATATTTCAGTGAAGATAGAGATTCTGTGTATTGTTGTAACATCCCTGGACTACTAGCCCATATAGGAGTTCCAGAATACCGAGTACAAGACTGGCGCTTTTCATAGACAGTTCCACTCGAAGTTTGAAATCTGTTTTACTGCATAATGGCAACTGCTTTGCATCAGTTCTAATTTGTCACTCAACAAAACTTAAAGATGAATATGAAAATATCAAAATGGTCTTACAAAAGCTTTGCTATTATGAACACCAATGGTCCATATGTGTTGATTTATTAATGGTGAACTTCCTACTTGGACAGCAAAGTGGATACACAAAGTACCCATGTTTCATCTGCTTGTGGGATAGTAGAGCAAAGCAGGATCACTGGAAAAAAGTGACATGGCCTCCAAGGAAAAAACATGGAAAAAGGTGCAGCGAACATTATTAACGAGCCAATGATTGACAAAGAAAAAATCATTCTCCCTCCACTACACATAAAGTTGTACTGAAAAATTCAAAGCAGGAATCTTTGATGGATCCCAGATTTGGAAACTGATAAACGATTCAAATTTCACAAGTTACATGACTGATACTGAAGCTTCTGCCTGGCACAGCTTTGTCATGGTTGTCAAGACTTTCTTGGGTAACCATAAAGGACAAAATTATAAAAAACTGGTACAAAACTTGCTCTTAAACTTTAAAAATGTGGGTGCTATGGGCATAAAGGTGCACTATCTTCATAGCCATTAGCAACAATTTCCAGAAAACCTTGGCGATTTCAGTGAGGAACAAGGGGAGAGGTTCCATCAAGATATAAAGGTGATGGAAGAAAGGTATCAGGGCAGATGGGTCAGACACATGATGGCAGACTACTGCTGGAACGGGATTGTCCTGATCATCAGCATAAAAGGAAATCATACAAATTGAGTTTTTCATAGACTTCTTTGTGATTAGTTTTATAAATATACTGAATATAGAATATATTGATATTAACTAATTTAAATATTTAATTTTGTATACGTAGGCATATTTAGTTTATTTTTGCTTAATTTTCATGTTTCATTAGTTTTCTATGAGGTTGTTATTGAGGTCATTATTTCAAAAACTAGAACCAGTTCAACAAAACCAATACAATATTTGGAATCTCTGCATCAAATATAACCTAAAATGACTTTAATCTGTTTTGGCAAGAAAATGTTTGTTGACCAGTGTAATGACTTGTAGAGCTACAGTAGCTTGCAATTACAAAGAACAAGGAATTGTATAATATATGGATGGGTCAAGTATTCATACACTGCATGGATAGATTTCATTGACCTCTTCTAATAATAATACAATTATTATATAGTATAAATTATGCTAGCAACTTCCATGGTGCAGTACAAGCATTTAAACCATATATGGATGCTTCAATTATCCTTAAAGTATGCAGATCACCTTTGCTGACCTCGATTGATATAACATTATAGCATTAACCAAAGACAGAGCTAGTGTTTAGTTTTACAACAATGTTTTAACATTATGACACAGGTCTATCTGAACCAAAGCAAAGTTGGACAATGAATAATTTAATAATTTAATATGTTTTATATTTTTTGTTATCTGAAAAGCATATTACATTTCATCTCAAATAAAGATTTGAGATGAAGCAGACAATGGGTTGCAGTACAACTGTACAAATGGAATGGTTCTTTAAGAACCACTAAATATAAATGGTTGTATTCCTGTTTGTCAAGCAGTGTAGAACCCGTTGTTCATAAAAGGTTGCATGAGTAAACTAAAGATCCTTTCATGAGCTTGGCGCATAGTTTAATCCATATCATAATATCGGATGTTCCTAACAAAAATAGTATTGTAGAACACTTTTTATAATATGTGTATTGTTTATTGCATAAAATAATTCATGTACTCATTTTGTTTTCTTTGTAACCTTAAAATAAAAGAAACATAGGTTTAAAAATAAGTTGGCAAGTAAGTCACCTTCTTGTCTCTGTGATGGGTAAAGCTTAACAGAAATTGCTGCCACGGCTGGGTTCCCCAGGGGTTACATAATGCCAATGTGAGTTATCATCCACATTTGTTACTGCAAGAAATTGACTCTTTTTTATATTCTTTATATGACACTAGCCAACTACAAGTGTCCTCACTAATAATACTTTAGAAAATATTGGTATAACTGTTTTCTACAGCTATGTTAAATCAGACTGCGAACCAAAGTGAATAAATCGACCTAAGGTTCCTAATCACGACAACTCTTTTACAGCAGGAATCACAAATGGTAAAACAATTTTGGCAGCACTTGAGCTTTTCACCCAAAACCTGCAGTAAATTTTCTGTCATTTTACTGTATTATATAATTTTGTAGAACCACATGAAGCCCGAGTGTAAAATACCTGGTATGTGTAAGATTTAGATCCTACATTTTAAGACAACCATAATGATACTAATATTGAGCAAGGTTTGGAGTCGGGGGGGGGGGGGGGTATAACTTCTTAGTGAGACCACTGCTTTTATTAAAGCTTGTAGTTGTCAATAATACAATAAAAGAAACAATTAAATCGTAATCAAACACATCTTGATATAACAAAGAGCCTTCAAACATTGGCATTTAAATGCTGGGGAAACAGTCCATACTGAAATAAATGAAGGAGAATTTGGCTTTAAAAAGTTTGTTATTTTCTTTTGGTATTTCCTGTTTTTTTGTTTTTTTCAAATGGATTTGACACCTAGTTTGCCTCACAAAGCCTGTACCTAAAGTAGCCTTTAAACAAAAAACAACTCAGGGTTAAAGCGGAACTAAACTAAAAAAAAAATCAAAGTTACCTGTAAGTCCGCAGATCCATCAATCCATCAGGAGGTTTTAACGATCGGGTCCCTCATTGTCCCTGTATCAATCTTCTTCCATCTTCTTCGTACCTCACTGAATCTTGCACTGCACAGGCACGAGATCAGGTGAGGTAAATGGGGGAAAAAAGAGTGCCAATCTCGCTGCACATGCTTGAGATTGGGATTTATTCTCCCATTAAAGAAAAGGCTCCTTCTGCCAGAGCCTCGCAGGATGCGTGACGTATGCGCTCACACTCACTCAGTTGATTTTTTGAAAAAAGGGTGTTGCACATAAAAAAAACAAGGCAATTTTTACTTTATATAAAAAGGTAGTTTACCCTTTTATGTAAAGTAAAAATATTAAATCTAGGTCCTCTTTGTTCAACATTTAATAAATGTCATGTAGAAATATAACATGGCAATAAAGTACATTTAAAAAGCAGACAGCACAATTCTTGCCTATGGTAAATTATGCTGTTACAGCATAGAAAACATCACCAGTATATGTCAAAATCCCATGTCTTCTCCATATCCACAGTCCTGTGAATTTCAACAAAATAAATATCACATGCTCTAAAAGAAGCCAAAAAAATCATTGCTTGATTCATGTTTTTATGACTTCACTCTAAGGCCAATTATCTTGCAGAGTAATGTATAGATGTTAAATTTACATTCTAAATAGAGAGCTAAACATCTCTGTCCAATTTAATCCTCATTAAACTAATCTAATGTCATGTCAGGCCAGCTATCCCCAGGAAAATAGATTAGCTAACGCAACTGATCAAACACAGAGCCCTCAGTTTCAGCCTCACTGTAATATTTTCTCAAATCTTTATTTAAAACCTACAGTAACCGTATTGCAGTTCAGTTATTTCCAGTAATTGCTAAAACGCAATAGTAATAAAACCTAATACAGTTTTGTCATCATGAGAATGTGATCATTCTTTTTACACTGCTGGCAGATAAATATACATTGTGTGTATATATATATATATATATATATATATATATTGTATATATATATATATATATATATATATATATATATACGGTATATATATATATATATATATATATATATATATATATAAATATAGTTTAACCACAACAATATTTCTTACAATAGGCAGTGCAGCCTTCTCAAGATTCTTCTGTCATAGACCCAAGTGAAAGACAAATTTTCATCCCTTTCTTTGCAGGAGACCAATTTGGGAAGAACTATAAATATATAAATGTGTTATTTAGTCTCTTCTCTGTAAAATGTAGATACTTTCTAACCCTACTTTCCCTGTAAGGGGGAAAATCCTTTACCCTTGGGAACAAAGTTGATATTACAATGCTTCTCAGGATTAGAGGACACTGGTTATTATGCTCCTTTTAACTAGACATGGCTGCTCCAACAGAGCACATGAGACAAAATTCATAACTGTCCTGAACATTCCCTTGTTCTGTGTGGCAACCCTACACCATTCCTGGTCAAAAGCTAGTAGCCTGGTGTAGTACTGCAAATTGCCAAAGTGCCCCAGGACAAGACTGACACTTTTCATGCCCAATATTAGAAGTCTTTTCAAGTTATCTGTAGAGCAGAAAAAAACATGTTCCTGCCTTGTTCACCCTTTTAGGTTTATTTACTCTCTCCCTCTCATTTCCTGTCTCTCTCCATATTCCCTGTAGAACCCAATTTTTAAAATATTATCATTAAGTTCTGTTTTAAACCTTAAGTCTACCTGTATTTTGCCTTTTCTGGTTCCTCGTTTCCCCCTTCATTAACATAGTAATAAAAAGATTAAAAAAAACTGAAGACTAAAAGACTAACAAATACAATTAGTTATGTTGTTTCATGTGCTTTCATTATCTATGGATAAGCCTGGCATATAATACATCAATCCTTTTATACTACAATACAATTCTTCAATCTGTGATAAATCTCCATAAAATTTACCAAATTATGTAGGAAATATAAGACATGACAAACAATGATGCCCTGTCACAGGATCACAGCAAATACACAAAGGGCTCTGTTTATAAAACAGGGAATCTGACATTCTCTCAAACATTCCCTGGTAGGAATCAATTACTGCCTTTGAAACACATGGACCTGGACGATTCCCATGAGGGAATGTCTGAGTGTCCATAGGTGGTGTAATAGAAACTTCTGATCAATGTAACAACTGTCGGGATGTAACTGAGCAAGCCTGGTAAAAATATGCGCCCCTGTCAAATGTTGCTGCTGATGAAATAAACATTTAATTTACTGTATTGTAAAATACCTATCTCCTAAAATACTATTATTCATTTTTATGGAAAATGGACAAAGTTGTTATGCAGTGCTATGGACACATTTAAAGGAAAGTGTTCAGGTCAAATAGGTTTGTGTGAGGAATAATTTTTCCATCTAGGAAAAAAACACATTTTAAGTATATAAATGGCACAGTGGATGACAGCTGATGTCCAATGGGTTTTGGAGGAAAAATGGTGCAAATTGTCAGCAAAGTGTGTTTACAAAGTTACTTTACTTACAATGGATGACAACAGCATACTGAACATTTCCATTTTTTTGTATATATTACTTTATGCATTGAAATGTATTACTTTTATTAATCTGACATTCAGTTTTGGCATTGAACAGTGAGACAACATCTTTCACCACCTCCACATGCAACAGGGCATTGTCTGAAAATGCTGCCAAAACATTCTCAACAATATACTTGCTTCCTTCACCAAAAATCTGTTCTGTTAATGTGTGTCTGTTGATTTTTTGACTTTTTCAATCATAAAGGAAGTGAAATGCCCACACACACATGCACAGCCATCATGAAGATAGACAGAGATTTGCATTATTAAATACACATCGGAAAGGATAATAAAACCAGTACAACTTAGCATATGAAAATTCTGAACAATCTACCTTTTATCTAATTTTTTCCACATAAACACAGGTTTGCTATATGTCTGTTTCTCTTTCTTGCACGGTTTTTTTTTAATTGTATTTTGCATTATTTTTTTGTACTCAAATACTGCTCTCTGAATGTGTAATGAAAAGACAGTGGACCAAAAAACCTCAGTAGTTTATTACATTTTATTTATGAAATTGTCCATAACACAATTACTCAATCTATATCATTAAATGTTTTCATCTAATGAAGGAGTTTAGGGTAGGAATCATCACTCTGCAATGGATATTCCACTTAGTCACTTTGCAAAGAGAAACTAATTACCTGTAAGAATTTTTTTAAAAATAAGTTTGCTTGCACATTATTGGATGGCTAAAGTCACCATAGCTTCACCTAATTTACACCTCCCCTCTGTTAAAGTCTCTTCAAGAAAAACTTACTGAAGCTAAGTAACCTTTTAGTGTAGCCCTTTAGTATACATTGCCAACTCGCTAGGAGGGGTTGGATAGTGTGTGCATGTGTGTATATATATGAATATTGGCCTTGGACTTTAGTGAGAGAACTGGACTATAAAGTTCATAGCAAAACATTTTGGGGCTTGTCAGGGATATACTCTGTAATCCAGCTGAAACAGTCTTGTTTTAGTAGTAGTTGTGCTGAGCAAAAATGTTGTATAAACTTCCCAGGAAAAGCAATATGGACCCACTTTAATTTCTGCTTGTAAATCATTCATTTTTAGAGTCTGAAGTCTGGCTATCCCAGGATTAATTTCAACACCGGCAAAATGCAACTCCACACACAAGAAATATACCTATGCAGATATTTGTTCTTTAAAAATCATTAACTGTATTCTGAAAAGCAGCAGTTGTAAGTTCTTCAAAACTAGTTAATATCAGCCTCTGTCCAGCAGAGCCCAGTCTGAAAGAGAAACAATGATGTACTAATAAAAACTAATCGATAGGAGGTAAGAGCAGAATAACAGGTTTTACCCTGCTCCTAGTCTGTGAATGGACAGTGAAAAGGGAAGTAGTAGACTGATGAGCTTTTGTTTCTGGTGCTGTATTCTGTTCTTCTACACAACTGATGTTTACTTGTGTCCCTTCTTCCTTTCCCAGTCTAAATTCTTTTGTAAAGAAAGTGCAAGAGGTAGGTACCAGGCCATTTTTAGGTACACTTCTTGTGTTAAAATTCATACTGTAATAAAGCGGAACTATATTTCTGCAAAGAAAATGTGCAATCAGGTAGAATTTCTATTTCAGAAGCGACAAGCTGCCTGTTCGCTGCCTTTAAAAAAAAACAAAAAAAAAACTGACCAGTACATGTTTATCTCCCGGGGCTGCTGGGACTGAATGAACGTCATCCCAGCTCAGCCAATCAAAACCAGGAAGAGCAGAGGTAGAAGATGACAGTGCCCATGACGGAACTAGCACAGTACTGTGTGCATTCATTTTGAGTGTATTTAAAAACCTGCAATTAGGAACCTGCCTGGAAGCAATTTTTCAAAGTAAGGGTTTAGTTTTGCTTTAATAAAAACATAACAGCATTAATCTGTGTATTTTCCAATTGCCTGTATTGTTATTCCCATCAAATTTACATATTAAATTGTGTTTAATCTTTAACATTCATTATATACATGTTCTCTGAAACCCCAACAATCTTTTTATTTTTTCAGTTTTTGTTTCAAACTTTATATTGAAATTTTCAAATAGAATAATCAATAACATTACACAACAAATTTTCATAAAATAAAAGGAAGATAAAAATAAAAAAAAGATTAAAAAAAAACAAAAGGGGGAGGGGTGAATAGGTTCAAAACAAAAGAAGAGGAGCGCCGACCAGCAACCAGACATCAGTAGAATAAACATATGAGGTCAAACAGAGTTCAACACCTTTTAGGTTACAAAGCCTAAATACAGCAAGTGATAAAGTTGTTTTCCAATATAGACCATAAAAAATATGATACAAATATTTTGAATTTGATTTGAATCTTGTGAGGCACACAGGCATATCAAGTTTAAAGTCAGATCATAAAGGTTGGCCTTTGTGGTGAATGATTAAGGAGGTACCTTTTATTCATTCACCCCCTTTGTAAACATTTAAAATTTAAATTGAAGAAAAGAAAAAAATGGGGGGGGGGATAAAGATTTAAGGGTTACACAAGGTAGGGGCGAGGGAAGGGTCAGGGTTCCCTGCTTGAATTATACGTGATTATAATCTAACCAGGGTCCTATGTGTTGTAGAACTTGTTAAGGTTGTTTTTAGGAGGTTGTTTTTAGGAGTACAGGTCAACTTGTCTTTGACCATTATCCAGTTAAGTTTGTTTTTGGTGAACTCAAGGGGAATAATAGAAACTTTCCAGTAACAAGCAATGGTAATCCGAGCAGCTAGCAGGATATATTTAATTAGTCTAGTTAACTGTTTCGGAGCTATATCCTCTATTTGGGAAAAAAGACCACTCTCTATTTTCCACGGGATGTTTACCTGGGTGACAGAGCATATTAGGCTGATAATGCAAATCCAAAATCTCTGAAGCCTAGGACATTTCCACCAAGCATGGAGTACAGTGCCAGTCTGACCACATCCTCGATAACAAGGTACCATCTCATCAAAACCTTAAAATTGGCTTCTATAATCGGTGTTCAGAGATATTTTGGAAATGGACACTGATAGATCCTGCCATTCTTATGCGCTCCGCTACACCAATATTTTTTTGTCCATCCCATACTGAGACAGCATATTAAAGTGAAGGACAGAGAATCGCAGGTCTTTTAGAGGAGGGGATCCACATAGGGACCTCAATTGGTATTGAGGGGCAGGCCAGGGCCTCCAGGTCAGTCCATTGTGGTCTTAGATGCAGAATAGTAGTTTGGCCTAACGCTGCGATTTAGGCTGCTCTGTGGTAGAACATCATGTTAGGTACACTCATTCCTCCCAATTTTTTAGGAGTTTATAATGTAGTTGCATTAGTGCGGTGAGGTTTGTCTCCCCAAACAAATTTTGAGTTTTTTTTGGATATTCCTTAAGACCAGCCTGGGTATGGTAATAGGGAGGGTGCGAAAAAGATAGAGCAATCTGGGTAAAGTGTTCATTTTGATTGCAGCTATTCTCCCAAACCAGGGGGCTAGAAGGCCATCTATTCAGATCTCTAGCTATTGCACGAAACAGAGGTGGGTAATTAGTTGAGTATAGATCATGGTGAGAAGAGGTAATCTCAGGGGTGTCAAACTCTGGCCCGAGGGCCATATTTGGCCCCAACGTCCTTTTTTTTTAGCCCCCAAAGGAATCCTAAATATAAACTGCAGTTGGCCCACCGCTGTATTGAAATAGCACTGCTACTACAATTCCTGGCATCACTCGCATCTCTAGACCAACGGGCTCTCTGCCTATGAGTGGCCCCGCATTGGACTGTTTTTAGATGCAAATAATGCTTTGATGTTTAGTAGCGGATTTAGAGATTTAGATCCGCATTGGCCGCGTCTAGCATTTCTAGCACTCCCCCTCAGCTGTACTTTTCCTTGCTACTCCAAGGCATGGACTTGAATGGTTGGATTTTCATAGAAGAATATTGGTATTATTATTGTTAGCCTGTGCAATAAGGGTACCATTGAAATTTTACTGTAATAAAATAAAAAAAAAAATGTTTATGCCTCTTTCTCTATTATAAGCTTGTTCCAGATTGAATGTGAAGCAAAACCTCTTGGTTTCCATACGAAAAGGGTTTATATCTAATGAGAAGGAAAATGTCCTCAATTTTTTCAATAAATTTCAAGGTTGGCCCGCGACTTTGTCTAGGTTTTTAATTTTGGCCCTCTGTGTATTTGAGTTTGACACCCCTGGATAATCTGAATGCTTAGATAGGTGATTGATTTGGATTTCCATGTGAAGTCAAAATTTTCATTGAGTTGGGTGACTATGTTTGGGGGCAATGAAATATTTAGGGCCTTCAATTTGCTTCTATTGAGTTTTAGACCTGACACCTCTGAAAAAAGGCTCAACTATGTTTTTATTATTTTTTATTATTTTAATGTAAAGTTTAATGGTTGTATTGAAATGTGTTTTATTATTTAGATTTTAATTACAATTTACACCAACTGTAAATGTGTTATTGTAAACTCTTTTTACAATAAAAAATATTGTAAACTCTGTATGTTATTGTGTTTATTGAGCATACCTTGCTATAATTTACAAATATTACCAATAGATATCCAGAATCTAACCCAAGGCTACTTTAAGAGCAAATCATTTTACATGCAACCTTGTGCTTGATTATTAATAACATAATTACATTTATTAGATATTGCAGAACAAACATTAGCACTTACACAATATTATTAATTTACACTGATACTTACACCATTTGGGAGTCTTTATTTTGAAAATGATTTTAGTTATTTGAACAGCACTACTACTACCATTACTATCTTACCTTGTTTAGAAGAATTTATTTAGGCAATATTGTGAGCGTTACACCAAACGGCAATGAGATTTCCACAATGCAGTTTAAACAATACCATGAAACTCATTAGTCATAGATAATTTAATAAAATCATAAAATATGTGTTTTTTTCAGACCATTACATTTACACAGATTTGATGTAACTCATCATGTAAAGAAGGAAGTGATTAGAATAATATAATTCAAAGGCTTAAAAAAAGGAGAGCTGTGGGTGCATCTGCTCCTGGGCCTATGATGTCAAAGGGTTCCCATTCCAAGTGTTATGTATTAGATATGCACTCACTCAAGTTACATGCTGTTTTTTGACAGGTATATGTTGGATTAGAACTAAGAATTGTAAAATTCTGGATTTCAGATAAAGTTTTTCTAGTTACCAGCTGGCATCAGCAGTACTCTCCAGGTGGACAACAAACCAAAATTCCAGCAGAGCAGCATCCTGCTAAGTGATCCCATTACAAATTAAATTTCCAGCAGAACAGTGCCCTGTCTCCTGCATTGCTAGAACTTTGAATAGATTGTCCAGTTGGAGATGACAAGTGTTGTTGGTGACGGCTGGTGGCTTTGAAAAAAAGAACCTTGATTAGGTTTACATATTATTTAAAAACACAGAGCAGTTGGTTGAAGTCAGATATAACCAGACAACACATTTTTTTTAAATAAAAAACATGTTCCATATATGTTCAGCCATCATGCAACTCAAAGAAAGAAGTAGATATCAAATATCCTCTGCAGATATCATGTTCCTTTCAAAGCAGATATTATGTTCCTTACATAGTAGGTACAGAAATATGCCGACCACATTAAAGCAATAACTCCGAATAAGAGTAAGGATAAGCAATGATAACCCCAGCATCAGCAGCCCCCAACATCAACCCCTAGGCCCAGCAACAGTGCAAGACCCAAGGTATAACCTACCCAGCCAGTGAACCCCTAGCCCTGCAATATCCTCCAGGTTTTACCTGTAAGCTCCCCAGGTCAGCACTGTCACTCATACAAACACCCTCCACCTGGAATCAGAGCAATGTCAGCTGTGTAGTAATCTCCTCAACCAAAATTCACTGCACTGCCAGCTGTATAATAATCCCCTCTCCATGATCCCATCTGTTTAATATAGCAATAAAAATCCCTGCTTTAGGATATTTCAGAATTGTTTTGACCTGGAACAGCATATGATATTACCCAGGAGGGCTCACTGGCCCTCCCGGGTAATAATATATGCTGTTCCAGGTGTTCCAGATGAGTATAGGTGCTGTTTGGGTGCCACTATATTCTTAGATCAAACATTTTTCAACTGGCATAGTGGGTCGAATTCGGCCCCTGCTGACTACTATGTTGAAGGCTTTGCACACTTACCACTTTGCACAATGCAAATAAAATGCAGAGGGAATTGCAGCTGATGATCGATTTTCGTCTCCAATAACCATTATTCTTTTGCAGTGACCTGTTGCATCACTGGGATTCTTACCTCCTCAGTACAGATTCTTAAAGAAGATGAGTACTAAATCAACAATGCCCAGACAAATAAGAGAGAATACACTTTCATCAGTGAAGCTGTGTGGTCCAGCAAACCTGGTATGGATCTGGCCCAGGATTCAAAACATTTGCTAGCAAATGACTTTAAAGAAATCCATTCCATGTTTGCTGGATCACTCTGCTTCACTGGTGAAAGTGTATTCTCTCCAGCCTTGGGGAGCTTTCATAAATCAGGCCATAAAGAGAAGGTGTATAATTTTCAATAACATTAAAAAAGACATCATACGTTTTGGCATTCAACTGATCATTTTCTGATAATAGAAACAGTCCTGCCTGAAGTAGAGTACAATGAACTTATCATGGGTAGAAAGTAAAAATTCAGCGAGATGTTGTTGAATTAGAATCCAGGATCTAAATATAAAGAAAGGAATGGTTATTATCATAGCCTTGGTCCTTGAAGCATGTAATATTTTGTTAGCCAATTTTATTTGTTTTTTAATATTTTACTAAACATTTTTCTAATGTTGTAATGAGTGTAGTAAATTTGTCAATACAAGTTTTTATCACCACTGGGTAGGAAACAATACAGTCAGGGTTCTTCTGGGAGTGACAGACTCTCTATTTTCTTTCATCCTCCAAATATAATAGTGTTCAGTTCTGTTATTGAAAAGCCAGGATGTTTGATGTAATTGAAAATCATTGTGTGATATAGAAGATACCCTGCTTAATCTGTAAATTAATATTGTAATGATATAAACCTTGGGAGCCTGAATTAGTCAAATGTGACCATGGCCATAGTGAATGACTTTGTTAAACCAAACCATTACCAAATGTCTGATCTGTTTATAGATGGACCCCATAAAAATGACAGCAGATGAGTATATGAAATAGTGGAGAATTTTTTTGTACAATCCATTGCATTGGAAGATTCTGAAATGTTGTTGCAAATTCAGTTGAAAATCTTATATAGGTATGAGAAATCTTAAAAAAACATGGCACTACAAACAGATAAAACTTTAGTTTGAGTACTGTGTGAGTACATATTTTTCTTTTTTGGTTGGGAAAATACCGCAAATTACTAACTTACATCCTTATTTTGACTGGCAAGGGTAGTTCTCATCTCCTTTCAGTTGTTAAAGGAATCCTGTAGTTAACAAGGATCAAAAACTGCAAATCACAATCAGAACGGAATAAGTCAGTGTAATGGCTCATCTCATCCCTGATTAAATGGATTGTTTTGAATGTTCAGTTTCAGTCTAGAGGCAAGTAGCTACTGCCTTGCAGATTTACCCGTCCAAAAGGTTAATCACCCAGACTCACCAGCAAGGGACAGATGCCTAATTTGAGAGGATGTAAAAAAACAAAATTAATTATTTCTAGTTAAAAACAAATCCCTCTGGTCACACTTACCTCTTCCTCACCAGAGCGCTGGCAACCCTCTCCTGCCCATGCTTCCAGCTCAGAAGCTGGGAGTGCCTTTATTTCCAAGCTTTATCAATTTTGTCCAATCTGCTTGCCAATCCAAAAGATAGCCTCTTGATCAGCCCTGGCTATTTAGCTGACTCACAGACTGCACTTTGTGTTCGTGCAACAAGTCTACTAGTACCGAACTCCCTAGTTCTGTGAGCTAGTTCCTGTTCAACTGTTGCTTAATCCAGTGTTTCCTGTGTCCAGCTCCTGCGGTAACTCCCTCGTTGTCCAGTCTTTTGGTTCCCAGCCAACTTCCCTGTGCTGTTCCAGTGTTCCTGTCTGTCTGTGGATATCCCTGCATCACCTGTACCTACTGCTGCTTCCAGTATCTCTTGTGTTCTCTGTGCCCGCAGGTACCCCCGTGTCACAGGTTCTGTCTACTGGATTCCTGGCTGTTGACCCCTGGTGTGTGACCTGACCTCTCTTGCTTGCTGCCTGCCTCGACGCCGGCCTTCCTTGGCTATCCTTCTGCATTGTGATTTGGTACCGTGTTTTGCCCACCTAGGTGTGCCCAAGAACCGCAACCTGGCAGTACCCAGCAGCGCAACATCCTCACCATCAGAGACTCTGGAGAAAACCTGTTTACTGCTTGGACTCTGCGCCTTGGCCCTTCTTAGGGCTCACACCACCTCTGTGCAAGCCATAGCACCCCCAAGTGGTCCTGTCTCTCTGTGCGTGACACCTCCTTTCTAAGAATATACTTATTTTGTTCAAGTCAAAGATCAAGTTAAATATACCATAGAACACAAAATAAGACTGATAAATCTAGAGCAATATAGACATTGCTATTTACATTAGCTATTATCTTTTATTTCTATGTATTTACATTTTCTTCTGAAAAATCCTGGCCTTCCTTTTTTTCTAATTGTGAGCCATTTGAATAACTTGAATAAATTTGTCCAATCCATTCATATTGGCTTAGAGCAACTTGTAATCAGAGAAAGTTGATGTAGCATTCCTTGTTGGATGGATCTGTTTGTTTAATAGCTGCATCGTGGTCTAGAACCCACAGAAGAAAGACATTGGCCCTGATTCATCACATTGAAAAAGCACTTAGGGCACCCCAAAGTGCTCTTCAGGCACACTGAAGTGAATTCTCAGTCAATATTATCATATGTCATCTAAGCATGCCTTAAGAAGTATTGAGCACACTGCTTGGTAAACCAAGGTCATGCCCTGAAAATGTCTACATTCCTTTTTTTTGTTACAATCAGTACATAAATAAAGAAAACTAAATATATATAAAAAAAAAAACAAGTTCTTCTTTTGCAAATAATGTTTTTTTATTTTACATTTTTTGCTGAAATATTATTTTTTTAACATGTTTATTTCATTTAAAATGTATTCATACCAAAGTGTTTTTGCTTGCTTGTTTGTTTGTTTTGAAATGAGTGGTAAAGGATTAGAACACATGCTGGATGTTACTGCAGTCATAGACTCTTTTACTTCTGGTCTCATATAAAAAACTATCTTGCCACCTCCGGAGGTGACTTATTTTGATATCAAGGAGAATGCTAGAACAGCAGCAACTATTTATTGTTTTTTTACCCTAATTTTTGTCTGGCAAAATGTCAAGGGCATGTATATACCTGAGTTAGAATCCAATAAAAGCAGGCTGTACCAGGCTGTGGTCCTCAGTACTATAGATTGGGGAATTTTTGCCCAATGCACCAAGTCTATGAATTATGGAAATTGTTACAGACAACTCCAAGGCAGGGTATCAGGATGACAGACAGTCTCGGAGTCAATGACAAGTCAGGTTAGGAAGCAAGATGTAGGAGCGGGCAGGAGTCAGTAACTTGTAAAGCAGCAGAAAGGCAAGTGACAGTGCAGGAGCTCAAGGTGCTACAAGAACACACAAGGTCACAGGGAAAATGGAGGCACTAGAGTCACAAGAGACACACAGAGTCATGCAAGGTCACAGAAAGGATCATAGCAGACACAGGGGTCACAGCAGGAGGTCAAAGAAAGCACTTACAGACCCATGAGGTCACAACATAGCAGAATAAACGTAATTGTGACAGAGTAAGACTTTAAAAACTTTATCCTATGTTATCCAAAACAAAAAAATGTTTTGGGTATAGATACACTTTAACACATTATCAAAAGTTCTTGGGTTTGCAGTAATTATGTAAATTCTAGATCCATCTGTACTTTACTTCTTGGTATAGGAAATATAAAGTAAATGACTAATGTTAAGATCTGATGTTTAGTAAGCTCTTCTTCCCAATATTAAGATAATAATCTTGTATAAGTAAATAACAAAAACAATCTAGAAAAAGATGATTTTTTATAATTTTTTTGAGCTACTATTTTTTTGTGTTTTTATCTTAACCTCCCTGACGGTATGAATACTGAGTATTTTTAAATGTAAAAGCGGTACATTTAAAATTACTAAGTATTTTAAATTTCCCACCTGGTCCTGCCTCCCAACCACAAACTCGCGAGCAGTTGCCCGCCCGGCATCTGCTTCCCCTAGCCTGGCGGATGCCGGGCAACGCTGAAGGACGCTGCAGGCACTGCTGGAGGACGCCGCTGAAACGTGGGAGCCAGGTAGGACTTTTAAACTCCCTGGCAATTCCACCCTGAGTGTGGCTCAGGGTTACTGCTTTTGGTATGGAAAATTACCCCGAGCCACACTCTAGGGAGGTTAAAGCTAAGTTCAGGGTTCATTACAGGATTCCTCAATAAACCTCCTGCAAAAAGAAAAAATATATACTTACCTTTCTAGCAATCTGCTGTTAAAAAGTCACTGCTTCTTCCCCAGTCACAGTAAGTATTTCATTCTTCTGGGTGCATAAAAACATAGCCCACCTGCCGCACACTGTGGTTCCTCCTAGCAACTTGTATTCATTTCAGGAAGTGGGCCCATGGAAACTTTAATATATTTACCCTTTCTTATGGATTATTTATTGTGTAAAAGTGACCATATAGGTATAGGTTCACTTTAAAGAAAACTGAAGTCAATACCAATCATTACAAATTTACCAGGTAATCCAACTCTATTATTTGTATTGTAATTGTATATTTAGATTCTTGTTTTGAGTTTAGCTTTAAATGTAACAGAAGTAATTCTCAGTATTTTTACCATCTCTATAGAGTTAAGTACTTATAGGAAATAAATAAGGCATGGCAGCAGGTTGCAAAGTTTTAATGATTGCTCCCTTATCTCCACCCACTCAATGTCTTTTCTGTCTCCAAAAACTCCTACTTCCATTTTCCAAGCTTTCTGCACTGTGGTACATTTTCACTCAGCTTCATTCTTGAGGGCCTCAGAGACAAAGAGCGCCGTCTGTTCTACAGCACTTGACAAGTAGCTTGGCAAAGACACCCTCATTTTGATGCAATCTTCAGCTGTAACTGAACTGACAAGCACTGCCATTCTAGGCCAACTGTAAGCTTTAATGATTAGATTAAAAAAAAACCCTAAGCAGATTCCACTCCAATTCCAGTTTAATATTTGTGGAAAGATATATGTAGAGTTTATTGAATATTTACATTTAACATAAATGCACAGACTCACAAAATATATTGTTTTGTTTGCAATTTTGTGCATAATCTTTTCAATGTTTAGTTTATTTTGTGTGATTTCTGAACCATGGATACAGTATATATTCTATATTTTACATTAAATGACATGCACCAGTAGTTCTCTATAGAAAAATGTTCTGTGGGAGATGTGAATCATCTCGCATTGAGGAATAAAACCTATATTAGGAACCCAGGAGGCAGAAATATGAATCATGTTTGACTATATGGAGATGGCCCTTATTAAATGATACTCTATAAGAGATACATTATATGACCTGAATTAATCACCACATTTCTACTAACTTTGAGTTATAAATGTTCAGCACTACTCACTTTCAATACCAGATTTTGCATTACACTGTATGAACTGTATCAAGCAATTTACTGCTGTTGTATGAACATAGTATAACATATAGTTATGAAGGAGAACATATTTATTATAATACACAGAGGGTGTATTTCTCTAATATACTAATACTATAAGAATACTAATATATAAAACTTTAGCACAAAGCCAGAAAAAAATATTTGAACAAGTCTGCTCAGTACAATACTAAGCACATATGTACATACACATGGTATTCCACCATTTACAGTTACATATATTTTAGGCACTAATTGGCAGATCATTCCATCTGTATTTCAAGGTGTTAGACTGGGAAAGTTTATTTGAGGCATTGAGCATGGCAATGCACTATTCGAGTAAACATTTTATTGCAGACATGTGTTTGTGGGTAGATATATAATATATTAATCTCTTTGGAGTGAATATCATGATAGTATACTTCGTTTACTTGATTTACCATCATTGGATTATCTGCATGTGCAACTCTAGGGTTTTCTATGAGATGATATATGGAAGAAACTTGTGGGCTAGTTTTTTTAGGTGTGGGGTGACATTTTTTTATGGTGTCCACCTGGGAGATGCTTGTGGATAATACACCTAGGAGGTTAGTTGGGGTACTATGTTTAATGGGATTAAGCATGCCACAATGTAAGGAAGAACTATTCTGACCTAAAATGTGGCACTTTACTGACAACAAATACGAGGGGTATTTCTCCACTAAACACCAATTTAGGTAGACAATACAATATTCCCTATCTTTTAAAAATAATATTAAAAATAATAATATTAAAACCAAATATACGAGTGTGACTTTCTTTACCTTAGGCTTTAAAAGTTTGCAGAGAACTGAATTTTCATTCTTTTACTCTCTTTTTTAATATTATGTTTTCATCACTGTTTTGGCTATTTACTCTACTTACCCCCATTTTCTGTGCATACAGCAAGGACCTACATACTGCCAATCTGTCATTACAGTGATCTTAAAGCGAGTAGAATCTTGGCAGATGACATGACAGAAGGTGGTTTTATAAAAATATAATCCTGCATTGCGATGCCTTGCTGCTGCTACATAGCTATAACACTAACATGTGCACACATGTGTAATCTGTATCACCAACCAAAACTGTTTTTTATTTAGTTTTAAGTACAGTACATGAGGATTAGAATCTCTGTCTGGTTTTAATGCTCTCTTTAAAAAGATTTCCTTTCACTTTTTATATTCTGATGATATATAGTCTATGGACACAACAATAAAACACATTATTAAATAACAGAATTGGAAACAGTTAGAATCATTGTTAGGTTTTTATTGCTGTCTGTGATTGCAGCACTTTCTGTATCGGGATACCTATGTCAGACAGCAATAAAACAATATAAATAAAATTGTAACTAATCAGAAATGAACTTTCTGCCATTAATTGCCAGTGAAGTCAGAATGTGCAGCAAGTAAACACAGGGTTCACCCGAATTTGAAAAGTGGTGTAAATGTCCACTCATCAATTTGCTGTTTACTAAACAGTTGTTGCACAGATTGTGACTTTCAGACAGTGGCTGCTGTGAAAGCAGGAACTCAATGGATATACAACTTTCAAGAGAATCTGAGGAATAGGGGATTTATGTAGTAATATTATATGACTACTATCTGACATCGTCCCCCCACCAAAAAAAAAAAAAAATAATAAAACATCAGAAGGACACCCAGAGTGGAAGGGCCCCTTGTTAGTGAACTTACTACACACTTTTTTGGGCTAAATAGACCTTTCTAAAAATATGTACTATATCATGAATACATTTAAATATTTACCTGGAGAAGGACATAACATTATCTGCCATTTCATATTTGCTATCATTTATGGGTGAGTAAACATTTTATTATGACTTTATATATTAATTTCCTTTAAACCAGATAATTATTAATACAAAGATTATACACATAATTAAAGAATAATGTCCCAAAATTCAATTTCATTTCCATAACACTTTACTAAATGCTAACAATGAAAAGTAAATATTTCGTAGAAACAAGTAGAGAGGAAGAAAGGAAATAAAAAAGTGGCTTTTTTAAGACATTTCAAATAAGGTGTTTTATTGAATGCTGAGAAAGTGGACTCCTAAACTATACAGTCCACCTGTGATAATATAAAGCATAATATATTCACAAACAATGAATTATGCAACCAAAATACAATATTGTATATAGTCTTTGTGAGATTTTTTTGTTTGTCTCTTATCCCAATGCGTTTCACCGTTTGGATTCTTCAGGGGATGTTTTGGTTTTGGGATTAAGAGGGGGTTATTGAAATGAAGTGTGCGAAAGACCTCACTTTTCTGATACAGGGGACCAGAAGGAAATTTTTCAATACCTGGTTCTACTGGAACCAGTTTCTCTCTTTTTCTTCTGTGTTCTTTCCATATTTGTCCTGGGTGTTTTCAGTTCAGACATGCAACATATTAGGATTGAAGCAGTTCCTTACTCATAATATAGCATCTTTCATATGTTATGTTTGTTTTTGCTATTCCAGGAAGACCTAGCCAGGAATAGGCGTAAGAAGGGGAGGTATGGGTTGAAAAGGGCTATTAAAAAAAGGGGTGACTGGAAAGGGGTGGGCATTGGTGGTTTTGAAGGAAAGAGGTGGAGTAAAGGTGAGGGGATTTGGACGTGGGGTGAGTACGAGGTCAGTTGGAGTTTAGGCAAGGAAGAGAGAGCATCCCATCTCCTCCCTTTGTAGGACTGTGCTTCTGTTAGAGTGCTAGAACCATGCCGTGGCGGTTGGGTGAGGGTTGTAGGTTCAAGAAAGGGTGTTGCATTTAGATAAGGTAATAGAGGAGGGAACCCATCGAAGGTATGGAGTTCCCATATTAGTGGAGCCCATGGCATGCATGGTTGCTGCAAAGCCAAGGTGACCTGTGGATCCAAGGCCATTCGTGCCTGAGGTGGTGTAGTAGTGGTTAAGGGCCTTTAAGAAATGCAGGAGTATCTAAGGAGAAAAAAGTTTTGGTTTTTTAGTACCATCATGACCTTCAATTCTTTATAATGGTATAACTAAAATACTGGTGTTTAAATACATTTATTGATATGTTTAATAAAAGACTGCTATGGCCATTTTACCCCAAAAAAGTGTTTTTGAGTAAAGGAGTCGTTTTAAAGGGGTGGGTGAGTGCAAGAACAAAGTACCTTCTTTTTTTCCTGGTCATGTTATTTTCTTTTTATCATTATTAAAATTCCTGAAATAGCATTTGTGGCATATATGCTGTGTATTTGTTTCTTTTGTATATTTAGTTCCAGTAACAGTATGTACAATTTTATTCTACATCTGGGTAAGTTTAGTCACCATTGTTCATTTCACCCTTTGTAAATTTGTGTATGGAGAATTTTATTCCTGATTTAGATTTTCTAAAAGGCATTTTCTGCCACCATTGTAGACACACACACTCACATCATACTAATCTAAGCAGCTAATTTGTGTAATCCACAACAGGTGTGTGGAAGCCATCTGAGATCACAGTCTGGTTCATTTTTATAAAGGTAATCCTCTTTTTTAGCTGGTAGGCAAAACCCTCTAGCATATGTTGTGCAAGTTGTGACCATTGGTCCAATATGGACACTCACAATTTAATTGGCTATTCACTTCTAACTTTTAAAGTATTTGAGCTTGATCCACTCAATGATCTCACAGCCAGCTGCTCTCTAAAACAACAACTTTGCAACCCTTTGTTAAAAGTTCTGGAGTGGATGGGAGCTTCCTGTGGGCTACAGGAAGCAGATGCATTCCTGCTGGCAATAGCAAATTCTCTGCACATGTAGCTTAAAAAAAGACTTCCCAAAAATGACACTTGTTGCCTCTACTTAAATGGAATAAGTTAGAGGTACAGGTAAAGAACCAAGCAGAGAGGGCAACCTGTGCTGTAAGTGTTCAAACATCTTTATAATTTCTTTTGTGGATTAATTGCTTTAGGAAAATGTAACTGCCTCTGAAATCCTCTAAAAAAAACGCCCTATTGTGTACAAACAGACAAGTGTCCCTGGGTTCTGTAACTGAAACATCAAAAACACTGGCCCTGATTTATTAAAGTTCTCCAAGGCTGTAGAGAATACACTTTCATATGTAAAGCTAGGTAATCCAGCAAACCTGGAATGGATTTCATACAAGTAATTTGCAATGTTTGTAATCCTGGACCAGATCCATTCCAAGTTTGCTGGATCACCCAGCTTCACTAATAAAAGTGTATTCTCTCCAGCCTTGGAAAACTTTATTAAATCAGTGCTGCTGAATCCCTCCTCTCTATATCTCCCCTCTCCTGTACGGGTATACCTTTTCCCATAAGTAATCTCAGCTTCCTGTCACAAACCTGAACTGTGCTCAAACATTTTATATGCTGCCTAAAAACCTGATCCCAACAAACACCATGGCATGAAAAATGATATTTCCAGGGAATGAGTGGAGATAGGTATAGTGTTAGTGACAGTTACCTTTTCGCTGCCTCTTTGTTCCTATTTAGGTTTCCACTGCAGTCATTTTTACTCTAAGGAGAAAGTGTGTGATTTAGTTGTGCAGCGGATGAGGAGAATTTAATATAACGGATTATTACTGATAATGCCCCTGTTTGATGGGAAGATATTTATAATTATATGAAATTTTAATTATTGACATTTGTTTTTTCGTGTCAATATCTATGATGCTACTTAACTATATTTCACTTCAAAATGTTTATCACTTCACAACTCACTGAAAGTCAGACTCAGAGATGTAGAACTTCAACCAAAATAAAAACTCAAATAAAAATGTCTCTCATTGCTGATTACAGCATGTAAATGGGGTCATTCTGGAATGGCTAAGGGTTTTACCTTTGCTAAAGTCCGACACATTATGAAATGTTTTATGTAAGCATTTTAAATGCTCTCCTATTTCAAATCGGAAAAGTAGATAGATAAATAGATGATCATATGGATCAATAATTCTTAACTTATCTGTCCCTATTCAAGGTCAGTGACTTTACTAATGGTATTTTTTGTAATATCTATGATACAATTGTGTGCTGGAAAAGGCAGGGGTGTTTCATCTCATTGCAAGTTTTACGTGTAATCTCAAATGATTTCATCAAAATCACATATTTTTATATTAAGCATGATTGCTTACTAAAAACAAATGTATTATTAAATTATGTATATTAACACAGTGGAGCTGATTTACTTTAAGAAACTAGGTTTTTTACTTGCCGGGGGATTTTATTAATCTTAGTAAATGAGGCCATGCTTTGCTGACCCCAATCATGTACAAAAAAAACAGCTTTTTTTATGTCCTTACAAGTAATTGGGAATTGTACAAAGTTCAATTTCCCCACATTCACCAAGTTTAATGAAAGATCTTGTATAATAATATTATTTTACTTTGGGGAGTGTACATCTTTTTTATAATACAACCCTACATTGCTTTTAATATAGTTTAATTTGCTCTTATCTTTCATGAAGCCCCTCAAATCAATTTTGATAATTTTGTGTGGTAAGCAGAACGTGAAAAAAAGGACAGAAAACAAATGGAAGGACCAGCAATAGAAGCGCCAGTGGTCCTCCCAGTGTGTCTGTTCTTCTGGTCAAAGTTGAAGAAGGTAGAGGTCTGCTAGCATCTGAGTCTAGCTGCAAAAACAGGTTCAACTTGTCCTGAATTATACTTTAGGATGGTTTCAGGGATTCATAGTCACCAGTAAGAGGGCAAGGAGCCAAAATACCTAACACCCTTTTAAAAAGTTCTCTAAAATGGCTGATTAGCATTTTTCTGTCATTTATGAGAAAATATTTATTGAAGTCAAGGAGAAAACGAAGCAGCAGATGACTGGAAAAGTAAAAAATCTAAAGGAAGTTGGTTGCTGATTCTAAAGGGTGGAAGCTGTTGTTACAGGTCACCCCTGGCACAGAATCTATATGACTTCTGTTCTTCCCCAGCACATCCCAGAAGGAGTGATGGGCCAGTAGTGGTCAGTGGACAATTGTGCTGCAAGGAGGTCATGATATTGAGGGGCCCAGGCTCTCCCCACCAGGGGTGACAGGGATCATATGGCTGCAGTGTAGGAATGGTTGTCAGGCAGGAACACAGCAGAGTCAGCAATCGACCAAGGAAGAATATCATGAATGGACAAAGAAAAGGAGTTAAGGTGCTGGAGGAAAGAAGGAACAGGAAATGGTGCAGTCTTCAAAAAAATTAATCACTTTCACTACTTCCAAACAATAGTTGTGATTCAAGTAAAATGGCTGATCTCCTGGATACCATTCAAAAGGTAGCCTAAAATTCAGCATTTTTAGGAATCTGCTATGTAAGAACCTCTTTAATGCATTTCCTGATGATGGCTGAATCCGCACTGACAATTAATCTGCATCCAGCTCTCTGATTTCTGAAATGGGAAACAGCTATGGCTGCCTCATTGCCACTTTTTCTTTTTGTTTATTCATAGTGGCCAGGCCTGGCTATAGGTAGCACTTACAGACAGTGTCTGAATCATATTATTGCTGTCTACATTGAGTCCAAAGCTGATTCTGACAATATTAGAAGTAAGGACTAGTGTTGATGTTCGAATTCGGGTTGTCCCTATATTCGACCTGAATATAGCTGTTCGAATTTGGATAGACCCGACCCGAAAAACACGGGATTCGACAGCAAAAATTCGGGAAAAAAAATAAAAATGAATCCTGAATGAATTTATTTGTATGTGTTTTTATTTTAACTTGTTCTTTTTTTATTTTTTACAGGTTATCCGACAATGACATTGTGAATCATAATGTCATTGTGGGATTCCCGGACCGTGGGAACTTTGCGGTCACAGCTAATTGAAAGCACGTGCCTTCAATTAGCTGTAACCACAGACAATACGAGGGCAATAGAGGTTGAATAGAGATAGGTATCGCCATTCATTACCTCTACCGCTCTGTGATTGGCTGAGAAACAGGAAACCCTGATGACAGCTCAGGCATCATCAGGATTTCCCTTTCCTCAGCCAATCAGGGAGCAGAGCATTCAGCGGAGCTTTACTATGCTGACAGCTCTGCTCCCCTGATCGCTCCCGCAGCCCTAGAGGAGCTGTGACATGTATGCAAACATTGGGAGTGGGGAGGTGGATTTAGAAAGAGGGATTAAGGGGACATGTAGGACCATATCCCAAATGAGAAAACGCTTTAAAAAAATTAAAGCTAAAGTGCGGGAGTTAAATGTGGTGTCCACACAGTTACTCCCCCAATTGTTTGAAAATACTTTGTTTGTTGGTTTGGAAAAAATCTAAGTCAGACCTAAAAAATACAATTTCTCAATTAAAATTCAGTTTTTGTTTATTGGAAACCACATGCTTTTTTTTTAACATTTTTCATGTTCATGTTTCATGTTGTCTTTGTAGCTATTTTGAAAAGCCAAGACGCATTTTTTCCAAATTTTCATTAAAATAAATGTCTTGTTTTTACTTACTACTAAGATACCTGACAGGACTTTTACCATTTCCACGCTGCCTGAAATCTGACTTTTTCACCTTTAGATACACTTTAAATTTCAAGTATATATATTTATACATAAATAAAAATATATTTTCCAGACTCTTCTTGAGAGTAGATAAATTGCTAACTCCGTCGAGACCATATTCACATGTTAAACAAAATAGATAATGTTTGTTTTACATTGTTATGATCTTTAAGTTGTCAAAAACTTGTGAAAATTGCAAGATATGAAGCAAAGCAAAAGTCAGGCTATAATTTAGCATAACAGTTTAACACATTTTAATAGTTTGACATTTCTTGACTTTTTACATTCTGTGCTTCATTGGCTGGACACATTTCCTCTTTCAGAGGATTCCAGTGATAATTTCCCTAGGCAACATGCCAGCACAATGAGATGTAACCTACAGCACATACAACAAGGACATGGGCTCTGGTCCAGTGTCTGCTGCCAAAATTTTATAATGAATGAAAACATTTGAAAATGTGTTAATCTTATACAAGTTCACCTTTTCTTCTATTTCCTTTTCCTATTGGGTTTAACCTCAGTTGTTTTGGCTGAACTTCTTAACTGTTTAAATTGTTTTACAGTAAACATTTCCTACAAAATACATGGAAATAATGTAAAGTAATAATCATTTATATAGATTGTACATACCCAGAATACATTGCCTTAAATTTTCTATATGAAAAAAAATCTTCTACATTTGCTTCAATGTAGTTTTACAAGACTAATTACCCTATGTTATCTAATAATAAAACAGGAAACCGTAACATGGATGACATTTAGCTTAAAGCTCCACGTATCATTAACAACAGTTTTTTTTTCTTTGAAAAATAGTTTTCACATTGTTCTTATTTTATGCATTTAAGTGATGTTTATCTTACTATCTGCATGCATACTCTCCAGCAATGGCTGTTTGTCATGGCTCAGGGCTATCTTCCTTCCAGTGACAACAGTGGACCATATTTTCCTACAGATTGTTGTTTTTTTCTGATATATATTTCCAATAAAAATGTATGTGACAAGGTGACAGTACAGGAGACACGCCGAGAGACAGGGACTGAATATTCACTTGGATATCAAGTAGCCAATATACAGTTGTGTTCAAAATAGCAGTGCATATAAAAATTTGAATAAAGCTCAAATTCCCAATAATAACTTTTATTTTCATGCACACAACTCCATTGGGAACACTGCATATTCTATACCATATCAAAACATGAAGAAAAATGTATTTGTGAAATTTGTGTTATACCTTTACAGAAAAAAGGAAAAGGGGACCCTTTTTAAGAAAGGAAGGCAGTAAATGTTGTACATGCTGGTTATAGTACATTTCTTTTGCTGTCAGTTCTGGTGAGCAAATGACCAAGATATCATCATGACATAAAGGAAGCATATTACTGAGGATCAAATATTGTCTAGTAATAATATAATGGTAAATTAGAAGGGGAATGATTTCGATCCAGTAGTGGTGGAAAGGATGTGGTACCCGTCTCAGGGTGACAAGAAATAGACTTCCGTGAGGGAGTCAAGTGAAGGAAATAAGCTATATCAACCTATACCTAAAAAAACAAAATTGTCTATAAGACATTTGGTTGTGAACATTGGGGGTGATTTATTAAAGCTCTCCAAGGCTGGAGAGGATACACCTTGGAGAGCTTTAATTAATCAGGCCCATTGTGTGAACAGGAGCAGTACTACCCAATATTTGCAAAGTTTAATGTAAGCCTTAAAAAAATGAATGGAAGCAGACTTTTTTTTAAAGAGGTAAACTCAAGTAACTCTAAGTAAGCTCAAAACTGCCCGCAACAAATTAAAAAAAAATACACTTACCTTCAGTCCCACAGCGCAGACGATCGGTCCGGAGCTTTCTTCCATTAGGTCCCGCGTCGTACCAATATCTGTCTTTGGGCCGGGGCACTAGGCGCTTCCATCTTCTCTTCTTTTACCGGGTTTCTTCTTCCTACATCACCCAATGCAGGCACGAGATCAGGTGATGTAGTTTGGGGAAAAAAAATTTGCTGATCTCACTGCACATGCGTGAGATCGGCAATTTTTTCCACTTTTTGCCTGATGTAGGTATCCCTAGAGCCTTTGTGCACCTATTCGTTCACCATTGCCTAGACGATCAAGAATTAGGGGGCGGTGCTGCACTTATTGCACTTAATAAAAAACAAACAAACAATATTTTTACCTTACATAAAAGGGTTGTCCACCCTTTTATATAAAGTTTGGGTATGTTTTAGGTCCTTGATCGGCTCATGAACACACCTAGCCAAAACATTGGCAGCAGATCAGCTGCATTAAATCATTCTGAGAGACGACCATAATTTTTTTTGCATAATACCGTTGTCTGAATAATATATTTATGTATCAAAAGGTATGTTTCTGCACCAAATATTTTATTCTGGGTTATTCTGGGTCAAATACCGACTCCTGTAAAACAAAACCACATTAAAAATATAAGATTTAGCAAAAGTGTACAATACAAAGTGTATTTGTATTATTTTTTATATAAAATATCTTCTCATTTTAACAATTAGAAATATACCTATTGTATTCTACATCAATCATTACCATTGTAGAGGTTTAAATTAAATAACATTGCATTGAGTGTCCTAATGTAAAGTGGGTAACAATCTCTTTACTAAATTACAGTGGGTGATTCACTGCAGCACTGTTCCAGTACAAGACAGCATCCAGAGTATATGCTGATATTCTTTTCCTATTAGTATTTTAAGGGCAAAAAAAAATCTTAGTTTAGGTTTATACTCAGGTGTTTATATTATTTGTATTGGTACAGACATTAGGATACTGCTGCCTATTGAACTAAAATAGAAAAAGTGTCTTGGACTTAAAAACTTAAAAACTTACTCATTGCTGAAACATGCTGAAAATTATCAAAGCTGTATGCTTGATGTTCATTAGTGATCTTTTAATTAAGTCATAAAGATGATTGAAGGGAGATATCAAAGCTAATATGATCGAGGATTATTAGTGAATGCAGCATATTGAACATCTAAAGCAGCCCTTAAAGAAAAACTGCATGGTTGGCCAAGCCTTGGTGCATAGGAAACCGGTAACGTGTGCCCAGGAATCACAAACCACATTGCAGGTAAACAAGTGACTTGTTGCTTTCTGGAACTGTGCCAAAATCCACTACAGGCATGTGCACAAATGATTTAAGTTTAGAACAGGGTCTGCACCACAATACACAGGTCAACCGCAGGTCTAAAATGTCCCTAATACAATGTTTGCACAGACTTAGAATATCGACAGTAATTTTTATTTTACAACCATTCTTGTCATCTTTTTTAAAATCTCAGTACAGAACTGTACAAAAATTACCACCAAAGTGTAATTTAGCTTTTTGTGGGATTCAAAATTCCCTATATATATCTGTTCAAACTTTGTCATTGCAAAAATGAGCACATACAAAGTTTTACACAACTTTCTCAAAGGAGAGCGGGTAGTTCCAGTACAGCGACAGAAAGAGCTTTTTATAAAAAGTTGCTTAGATAAAACTCAGATATATACATTTCATACATGCAAAGTGTAATGACATCCTGGGTTTTACAACAATGACAGAATAGCATTTTTAAAAAGCGATGGGCCTGATTTATCAAAGCTCTCCAAGACTGGAGAAGAAAGACTATCATGGAAAGTCCTGGGTGATCCAGTAAACCTAGAACATTCCTGGGTGCATACTTTTGGGTATAAAGCCCAGGTATTCTTTATGTAAAACTCTTTCTTGTTTGCTTCCTGAATCCTTGAAAACCTAGTAGTCTTAAATACAAATTGGTATCACTTTCCTCTTAGTTAGATAGTGCAATTCAGATAAAGTAGTTTAGTTTAGATTTAATGACTGCAAAATCCCATTTTGCTCAGTATGATGTTCAATTTGTTGCAGTCTATGCTCAGACACCCTTAAATTCTCAGTAAAGTTAATCTGCTCTGTTTCTTTTTGATGGCCTTTTTAGTTTGGATTAAAAATATGAGACGGTTGTCTCATTTGATTTAACAATAAGTTTTGAGCATTATGCAACTGAGGTACTACCTGAGTACTAAGTCTTTTTTCACTGACATCACAAACATTTACATCTTGATTGACATCATTGCACCTAAAGATTGAATGAGCAGTTACTAGTTTACTTATTAGTTATATACATTATCTTTGCCTGTCATCATGCCTAAGTGTTTATATACATCTGATATGGCAATATTTTTTTTCAGAGTTTACAAAACCTCAATGTAAATTTGAAAGTGTGTCTATCTTTGATATAACTATGAAGCCTGTTACCTCTCTGCATCATGGTGCCAGCCTTTATCTGTCAATAAATGTCCTATTTACAATACATATGATCGTCTCAGTCTTAGCTTTGTTTACCTTTAGCTATATTGCTCTTTCTAAGGAACTAAATAGGTCCGTGTCATCATCTGATGTAGTTTCTTCTGTGGTGACCTTGCAGTCATACATCTAGATTTCATCTGCGATAATGTCTTCTGGCAGGCCTCTACTGCTGTCTGCACTACTACTGTGAGCCCAGAATGTGGTGAAGTAGTTGCTGTTTGTACCTTATTTGATTTGCCAGAATCCAGCATTAAAAAAACACTTTTGCTTTTGATAGACTTGGCAACACTTTCTCTACAGTAGGTTTTGAATGATGTCATTATTTTAGTGCCCTATTCAAATCATTTACTACTTGCACTCCATATAGATTACTCCATACTCCGAACTTTTTATCTGCAGCCATGCTACTTATCAGAGCTGCTGGCACCATTTATTTTTTGAGTAGTCCAAGTTTTTCTAATCAAGAGGAGTTTTTACTTAACTGATGCTGCATTAGTGGATAATGTTCTGCCATCAGACATCCAACTATATAGAACAGATCTTTATAGTTAGTTGTAATTTGAACTGGTAGGGCGAAACATTCAGAAAAAAAAAGACATTTACTTTTATAGGTGGAAAACAGCCAATCCCTCTGCACTCCAAGGCCAGTCGGTCCCGCACTGTCTCTTCTCCCTTTTTTTCCCAGGTGCAGACTGGACATTGGGCTCCTGCTGCACATTGGGAGTTTGTCACTTTTTTTTTAATTCCAGGAAAGCCCCTTCTGCGCATGCTCCATCTCGCAACTTCCGGGGTACGTGACATATGTATCCCAGGGGGCTGTGGGTTTTCCATTCAGTCTTTACCACCAGGACAGTAAAGATGGAAGGGACCCTCCCCTTCAAATTAAAAGAAAGAGTTAAAAAAAAACATTTTTAGCCACCCTTTTATGTACTGTAAAAAATTAGTAATAGGTCCACTTTATTTATTTAGGAATCAGCATGTGTTAACACATTAAGCTCTGTATTTAGTGCAAATAGTTACATTTCCACAAGTATCTGCTTTATTAACCTGAAATGAAAGACTATATTTCCTTATTTTATATGTGCAATGTACATGACATTGTTCCATAAAGCCCAATATAACCAATACACTTCTGCAGTGTAGGAGTTCTTTCTCTAATATTTAGAAATCGTGTCTGTATGCCAAAAGGTTGCAGAAAACACTACAATCTACCTGGCAAAGTATTCCATTGCCTGGTTTTCTGTCAGTGCTAAGCTTTTGTAGAAAAAACACTGATCCTAATTAATGTGTCCCACTGAGCATCATGCAAATCCAAATGCCTCAGCTTTGTGGCATATTTGTCTATTGTCTCTGTTTGACGGTTTGGTTTTCAGTATTAAAAATGTAACTGTCATAGAAGATGCTTCCAACAGAAACAAAATTACAGTTTGATCGCAAACCATGGTGGTCTAAGGAATTCTTGGTTTGCTTCTGGGTCTCCAATGCAGTTTTTTTCTTACCAGTGGCTAAGCCTGCAACACTTATAAATTACTAAAAATGGAAGCAGGCATAAACTTTATGAACTATTTTTGATGTCGAAAAATATAGTAAAACAATCGCAATTCCTTCTACAGATTGCCATTATGTCACATTCTTAATTTAATGCCTCTTTTTAACTTTTCTTAATTGTGATAAGTAAGAAAGAAATAGATGATGTTAGTATAGTAATTCTTTTTAAGACCATATCTTTAACTTTGGGTGCAGTTTTGGACACCACACTGTTAACAATGCATACAAACTTTGGATAGGGTGCAGAAGTAAGGAATTACATTATTACCGTGTTTCCCCGAAAATAAGACCTACCC
>NC_092860.1:105489481-105515679 GCF_032062135.1 Pyxicephalus adspersus | reverse complement strand
GTGTTTTTTTTCATTAAAAAAAGTATATAAGACCTACCCTGAAAATAAGACCTAGTGTGTTTTTGGACGCCCAAAAAAATATAAGACAGTGTCTTATTTTCGGGGAAACACGGTAAAAGCAATAGGGACGCTCACTTACAACAATGGATGAAAACCTTGGGTAAGTGTACCGCTGCATAATATGTCGGCACTATATAAATAATGTTTAATATTATTATTATTAATAATATTAATAATAATTATAATAATGTTCAGTTTGGAAGAAAAAAAAAATTGCTTTAAAATAGTTTTCTTAAAATAGGTAGATAAATCAGTTTTTTTAACAGTCTATTTATGAAGCCATAAATCTGACATTCACTAAAATATTTTCTGGTAGAGAATCCAGGTCCTTGTGTATATTTTCTGGTGGTGAATCCAGGTCCATGTGTTTGAACTACAATATTTGATTCCCTACCAGTCAATGTTTTGTTGAATGTCAGCTTGTCAGCTGTGTTATAACTAGACCTCTAAGAGCCATTGGATATGTATTGAGGAAAGACTTTCAGCTCAGCAAGGAATTCTTTTCATTAAGAGCTAATAGACAGAGCTGTGGTATTTCCTACCAATGTTGGTTGTATTAGAATTTAAAAATAGAATTATGTGTAAAACCTAAAGATATACATCTATATATTTATTAGAGATTATGTCGTACTATTTTGATCCAGAGAACTGAATTGACAGCCCATCTGTGGTCCAGGGGGACTTTTTTTCTCACAGTTTTTTTTTGCTTTTCTTTGGACCATAACTGGGAAAGGTAAAGGAGTCAAAGGTACAACATGAGTGAATTTTCAATGGAGTGGACAAATAAGTCTACTGCCTAAATATCTAATCCTTATTTACTGTTGATACTGTTGAGTTAATGTTCCCACTAAATGTGCCTTAGAACATGAATATGTTTTCTAATGGGTGAAAAAAAATTCTAATGTACTACAAACAGTTATTATTTAAGTGTTTTGTTGAAGTTTGCTTGAATTTTATTTGCATATTGACCAGGTGTTTTATTAAAAAAAAAGTTCAGCTGCTCATCTGTCTAGCACTCAGTGAGGAATATCCACAAGATGCTTCCTGGTAACACTGCAAATCTCATTTGAATTTTCATTTAAATTTAGATAGCATATGTGGTTCACCCACTGGGAGTATGAAGTAAAATAATGTTGAAGGAAATTAAAGTTTTTTCTTCACTTCTCTGTGAAAAAAAAAGATATTGACATAGTTATATAAGTTTGGTGGATAATTAAGTTTACTTTATTATTCTGTTTAGTACAGATCTACTTTCATGTACAGAATGAATTCAAAAGGAATTTGTTAGCAGGGTGACATGCAAAACCCGCAACAAGGGGTGATCACTCCTGGAATGAGCATACATGACTGGATGACAGAATTATAGTTTTCACTGACATACTACTGTCATTCTGGTAATCACTCCATCCTTTACTTTTTTATAATACTGTTTTTAAAATGTGTTCCACCACAAGGGCAAATTAGGCAGTGTACAACAGGACAGTGAAGCTCTCTGTAGGCCTACATATCCCTGTCTCATTAAATTATAAACTAGGAGATTTGGGTATGTGAGAGATGTGCTAACCCAGCATATTTAGTAACAATTCCTATAGAATCGTATATAGTTACATAGCACCTAGTGCACTGAAGCTTGGAGATTTTCTAAGACCCCCTTGCATTTTATATAAAAAAAAAAAAATAACACTTTTATTTACTTCTTCAGAGTCCTGGATCTCTCCTTACAGGGCCTCGATTTGGTCCCGTGTCATCCTGGTATCCTCCTTTGGCCCAGCTGCCAGCTTTTTTGCATACTTCTGCATACATCTTCTGCCCACTGCACATGCATGAGATTGACACTTTTTTTTCATTGCGGGGATGAGTTTGTCTGTATATGCCCAAAATCAGACATGCACAGAAAGAGCCTCCTGGAATATGTGACATAGGTATCCTAGGAGGCCCTGCACTCCCAATCTGTGGCAGTAAAGACAGAAGGGGAATGGTTTCTGCTTTTTTTCACACTTTATTGAAACAAATTTGCATGAGTAACAAAACATATACATCTTGTAAGACATACAAAAGCAAAACAACACAAAAAAAGGCCCTTTTACTTTTTATAACAAAGTTTGTTCATGACTACCCGCAGTAGCCCATCAACATTATCATTTGGAAGACTTCAAGACACGCGTCAGTTGTTTGTATGAATCTGAATTAAAAATCATAACCCTTGAAGCCCATGTTGGTGTGAACTTCTGCTCTATCTGCTCTATCTAGGGAAATAGATCATCTTGCACCCCAGTAAGCCACCTCTGGATGGGAGGGATCATGTAAGACAGAGGTAGGCAAACTCTGGCCTTTAGGCCGAATATGGCCCAGCCAGTATTCAGTATTCCAGTCCGGCCTAACGCCCCCCCCCCCCCCAGTTATTTTTTGTTGGATCCGGCCTAATTAAATTGTCGCACGAGTTTCTGCAAAATCATCGATATCATCGAGTTCCCGCACAGGAACCCCAATTACTATGCCTAAAGATCAAAAGCAAGGCCCAGCTACTAGTCCCTGGAAGGGTGACTTCGAACGTCATGTGTCTTCAACCCCAAATGGACTGACAAAATATTCTTCGTCCAACGAGGCAACAAAGCCCTGTGTTTAGTGTGCAATGACACCAACAGCACTTTCAAGCGGTTGAGTCTCAAGGGGCATTTTGATGCCAAGCACTTGCAAACGTACAGAGACTACACCGTGGAAGAGCGGAAGACTGAGGCTGCTCGCTTGCAGTCACAGTTGGAGAAAACCTTTCCTTGTACACCTTGTTTCTTCTGGCCAAGTGTGGCTTCTTGACCTCCTGAAATGGCCTAGTAATCCAATAAGTTTGCTGACCCCTGATGTAAGACTTCTAATACAGCACACCCAGACTACGGGCTGCATTGAGAATGAGTGGGGTTAACAAAGTTTTAAACAAGCCTGAGGAAGAAGAAGGCTTGTGGCATGTGGGAAGGATGGAAAGAAAACATGGGTCTAACTATTTTCCTGCTGATGCTAACTAACTATTTTCCTGCTGAAGCTAATTTTTACTTTATATAAAATAAACCGCTTTAGTAGTTTTTGGACATATAAACAATTAGACATAAAAACATTGTAACAATGCATGTATATGATATATTCATTATTGTAAATGTAAAACAAACAGGTATTATTCAAAGTCAGATATTTTTAACATATATTTTTTTCTTCTTTTTCTGCAGGTCCCTTTGCCAATCCTCTTCTTGCTGCAATATTGCTGACTAAATTGGCTCTGCTCCCCTGATTGCTGTTGCAGCCCTGTAGTATGTGTTCCTGGATAGAGTTTCTCTATTCAAGAACACAGTGTGAGTCTCGCAGGGTGCTCATGAATGAACGCAGCCGTGGGAAAAATCAGAGGATTCATAAACCCAATAGGCCATTCAGTTTCTCTTTGTGAAGAATATGCAGACATAAGGAGAGTCATTGTTGCAATATCACCAACACAATTGGGTTATCTGTGTTGACCTTACAATTGTATGCTTCCTTCTTGGTCAGCAACGCAGATACACCAATTATCCCTGTTATCTGTGCATGTAGGACAGCAGAGCTCGTGAGAGGCATTGGGGGGAAAGAAATTGGCCTCCAAGATCTGCCCTAAAACCAGGTGATCCAAACATTCTACATGAGCCACTTGTTGTTAGAAAGAATATTATATCCCCGCCTCTGCACATGAAACTGGGTCTGATGAAGCAGTTGGTTAAAGACTGTTTCAAGTAACTCATTTTGTCATTTCTTAGTCTGTCATTTAAAAAAATAAAGGTTGGTGTGTTTGATGGTCCACAGATTCAGCAGCTCATCAAACATGAACATTTCATCAGGACAATGTCAGAAGTTGAAAAGAATGCCTGGTTATCATTTAAAGCCATTGTCAAGGACTTTCTTGGAAACACACGTGCAAATAATTACACAGAAAATGTCCAGAAACTCTTGGAGAGCTACAAAATGCTTGGGTGCAATATGAGCATCAAGGTGCATTTTCTGCATAGCAATCTTTCGAACTTTCTGGAAAACCTTAGTGCAGTCAGTGATGAGCAAGGTGAACGATTCCATCAAGATTTGAAGGTCATGGAAGGATGGTAGATGGGATGTACATTTGATGGCTGACTATTGTTGGAACATCCGGCAGGATTGTCCTAACACTGTACACTCTAGGAAAAGCTATAAGCGTAAAGTTTTGCCTTAACCACTTACCCGATTAATTTTCAAATGTTTTACTGTAAAAAAAAATGTCATAGAGTAACAATAAACCTTTGTATGAACAAAAGAAATTAAAAAAAAAAATTACATTCAAGTCATTATTTCATTATTTTTTTACTGTATGTAAAATCTGTATTTTTTTTACAAAAATGGAGGGTACCCTGTATAGTAAAAACTGAATGTGATACCAAAAAACTGGGGTTATTTCTGGATTTACCACCCAAAAATTAGTAAAAAAACAAGTGTGACATCTAACTCAACAAAAAATGCATTCCCCAGTGTTATCAATATGAGCTCCCTAACTTAAATACTAATAATGCCACATCCCAGCAATTTAAAGCTTGATACCACAGATACAAAAATATACAAAGAGTTTTTAAAGGCATCAATCACACATAATCATAGCAATAAACACATAACATTTATTTACAACATGATTGAAATCACCCTGCTCTCCTAGACAAACTGTACTGAAAGTAGAACACTATCCATTCCAACATTTTTGTGATATTACATAATTCATCAGGAGATGAGGGTGCAGAAAAATTACATGTTACGTGTAGACCTGCAACACCAAACCTGACTATTCACTCAACTTTTCATAATTTGGCTCCACAAAATCTACTGTCTAGATCAGGGGTGGGCAAACTTTTTCAGTGAGGGGCCACAATCTTATCTAAAATTTGGCAGAGGGGCCAGGCCGATGGGAGAGTGGGTGGGGTTATGCCATCATGACGCCACTTAACGTGACGTCATGATGGTATAACCCCGCCCACTCTCCCATCGCAGATCTGAGCCTGCGATGGGAGAGTAGGCGTGTTGTTACACCCACATAACTGAGCCAGGGATTTGTACGGGGGACATGGACGGAGACCGCGACCTGTTTTATCTGGCCCATTACTCCCTCTCTTTACTTCAGCGGAGCCGCTGAACAAGAGAAAGAGAGAGTTCAACGGACCAGATAAAAAAGCCTAACAAGCCATATATGGCCAGGGGGCCAGGGGGGAAGTCTCCCAGCCACTCTTCTCCTCCCCGTTTTGGTTAAACACCAAAAATTTCCAATGTTTGAGTTTGTTGGTGCTCTTCATGTAATATGCATTTTTTTCTGCACCCTCTTCTCCTGATAAAGCAGCTTAATGCATCTGCGAGTGACAATTTATTTGACAACAACTTTGGAAAAGATGATGTTCTACTGTCAATACAGATTGATTGCAATGGACAGAACACATAATTTGTCTTTAAACATTCTTGGAAGACCAATACATCTAGTATGCATTGTTTTCTATACACTTTTCACAGACACTTCTTTCTGGAGGTAAATTGAATAATTACTTAGCTTTTAAATTTAGGCTAAAAATTCATTTGATTTTTTAACAATGTTTTTCATCCCCATAGCACCAGCGGACAGTTTGTATTTGTCCCTCTAAAGTAAAAAAGTGCTTCCAGAGGCAGTATACATTTGTGTTATTTTAGAAATGTTTTCTAACCAAAATTTTAATGTAACAGCTCTATTGCTATGTTCCTGTCAAAATGTTTTTAACTTTTCTTTTGTATTTAACCGATTGACAGCTAAAGCATTCTAAAGCATTCTAACAAAACTCGCAAACAGCATTTCACTAAAAATCCTGCCAGTAACTTTCTACATAGCAGTTTGTAATTATTTGACACTTAACCCCTGAAAATAGGAGATGGTTAGGGAAAAAAGCATTAGAGCACACAGACTCTGAGCTCTTTGGTTTTTTTTAGAATTTTCTTTTTTGTACTTTAAAGATTTTTGTAGGTATATAACTCTGAGAAAGATTACTATTTCCGGTAAGGGTAGCTTAAAGCAGAGCTAGAGTCAGATATTTGTTTTCTCTGTAACGAGTGTGTTTTGTTTTTTTTATTGATGTTTGAAGTGATCACAGTGCTGAAGGTAGGCACAATCTGCTCTTAGGGGTTTATTTATACAGCAGTGAAGCTGACATTCACTGAAACATTCTCTTGTAGAGAATCTTCCAGGTCTATATGTTTCGATAGTAGTCATTGATTCTTCAAAGAAAGTTTCAGTGAAAGTCAGCTTCACTGCTTTATAAAGAGATTTCTTACTCATCATCTAGGATCACCATTTAAGCAATTTGGCTCATAGATTGCTTAGATCAAATAAACATTTTGGGAAGAGGGTTATAAACCTGCTTTTCAAGAGCAGCAAGGTCTAAGCCTACAACCAAGTCCAACCATTTATTATTTGTGTTCTCAGAACTCACTATTTATTGCAATCATTGTCCAAAGACTAATGCAACATTTTTCAGCCCATCAAAATAAAACCACGTTCTGCATATCATATAATAAATGTGGCTACTCCAGCAACCATCAGCACATCTACCTTTCACCTGCACCAATCCCACAATGATGACCATACCCCATATTCCTACACTTGACCACCCTCAAAAAAAAAAAAAACACATTCAATGCTGTTGAGTGTTTTGCCAAGCCCTCAACCACAATACCGACCTCTCCAATTCAAGTGATTGGGAGGGGTTGGAAACCATGTTTTGTATGTGGCTCTAATATGGCTGTTGCCACAGCAAATCGGAGTGTGGTTCCCAAAGATCACAAGTTGCTTATGAACACATTGTTGCTTGAACATTTGCACTGCAGCCACAGCCGCTTGCAAATGTGGTGGAGCACAGCAGCAGTGTTCTGTATCCCGGAACTGCCAACCCCATGCTTTCATACCATGGATGTAAAAGAGCCCTTGGTGTTAACCACAACACATTTTCACAAATATTTTGGCTGACCTGATTTTAATTAAAATGACAAAAGGTTAAAAAAAATATTGGATGCCAAATAGTCAACATATTACATTTTTATTTAAAACAACACAGTGGTACAAGTATTTAGAGGAGGAAAGGAGAGGTGAGGACAGATTGAATATACCCATTTTGAAATAGTACACACTTTAATTGTTAAGCTTTAAGTTGATATTGACTCAAAGCTTTAAATTATTATTGTTATTTTATTTATTTCCTGTGTAAATAAAATACAGAGTTTGAATGTATGAGACAGGTAACACTAAAACATTCAAAATAAATGTTTTCTCTTACTTATTCTATTCATTTAAAATGGCACTTGTCATATCTAAAGAAATATTATTGAACAAAACATAACACTTAGAACAAAAATACTATACTTCCCAATGTGAGCTCATTTCAAATACACAAACAAATTTCCCAAACTGAAAAACTAATGCTTTAAATTGCAGACTACTGTACAAGCACAGGCTAGTTTTCTATTTCTCAGTAACAAGTCTTCAGCTTGGTAGACTGATATGTGTCAGTACTTTGTTTACTGGCACAGGTAACCCCAACAGGCAAAACCAGTGTGTTTGTTCTGCTTCTAATTGGGTTTTACTGTCACTCACACTATATTTACTTGGTTGGGTTAAAATTGGATTTCATATCAGCTTGAAAAGTTTTTAGAATGCCGATGGGACTTGTGAGCTGGATAGAAAAGATGAAGATACTCTCATATAATGTGTGTAGTTAAAGGCAAACAAAAGATAAAATGCTTTATTACAGAAAAACACGATGTGCATATAATATTTGCTTTTCTTAAACCATGATTTATTATTTGATCACGAAAGGCTGTCTTGCATTTAGTATTTTTGTCATGCAGAAATGCTGATCCTCTTTATGCAACTTGTACAAATAAATCCCCTAGGAAAATCTCACCTGAGCCAGTTCAGTGTGAATTCCAAAGACTAATGCAACATTTTTCAGCCCATCAAAATAAAACCACGTTCTGCATATCATATAATAAATGTGGCTACTCCAGCAACCATCAGCACATCTACCTTTCACCTGCACCAATCCCACAATGATGACCATACCCCATATTCCTACACTTGACCACCCTCAAAAAAAAAAAAAACACATTCAATGCTGTTGAGTGTTTTGCCAAGCCCTCAACCACAATACCGACCTCTCCAATTCAAGTGATTGGGAGGGGTTGGAAACCATGTTTTGTATGTGGCTCTAATATGGCTGTTGCCACAGCAAATCGGAGTGTGGTTCCCAAAGATCACAAGTTGCTTATGAACACATTGTTGCTTGAACATTTGCACTGCAGCCACAGCCGCTTGCAAATGTGGTGGAGCACAGCAGCAGTGTTCTGTATCCCGGAACTGCCAACCCCATGCTTTCATACCATGGATGTAAAAGAGCCCTTGGTGTTAACCACAACACATTTTCACAAATATTTTGGCTGACCTGATTTTAATTAAAATGACAAAAGGTTAAAAAAAATATTGGATGCCAAATAGTCAACATATTACATTTTTATTTAAAACAACACAGTGGTACAAGTATTTAGAGGAGGAAAGGAGAGGTGAGGACAGATTGAATATACCCATTTTGAAATAGTACACACTTTAATTGTTAAGCTTTAAGTTGATATTGACTCAAAGCTTTAAATTATTATTGTTATTTTATTTATTTCCTGTGTAAATAAAATACAGAGTTTGAATGTATGAGACAGGTAACACTAAAACATTCAAAATAAATGTTTTCTCTTACTTATTCTATTCATTTAAAATGGCACTTGTCATATCTAAAGAAATATTATTGAACAAAACATAACACTTAGAACAAAAATACTATACTTCCCAATGTGAGCTCATTTCAAATACACAAACAAATTTCCCAAACTGAAAAACTAATGCTTTAAATTGCAGACTACTGTACAAGCACAGGCTAGTTTTCTATTTCTCAGTAACAAGTCTTCAGCTTGGTAGACTGATATGTGTCAGTACTTTGTTTACTGGCACAGGTAACCCCAACAGGCAAAACCAGTGTGTTTGTTCTGCTTCTAATTGGGTTTTACTGTCACTCACACTATATTTACTTGGTTGGGTTAAAATTGGATTTCATATCAGCTTGAAAAGTTTTTAGAATGCCGATGGGACTTGTGAGCTGGATAGAAAAGATGAAGATACTCTCATATAATGTGTGTAGTTAAAGGCAAACAAAAGATAAAATGCTTTATTACAGAAAAACACGATGTGCATATAATATTTGCTTTTCTTAAACCATGATTTATTATTTGATCACGAAAGGCTGTCTTGCATTTAGTATTTTTGTCATGCAGAAATGCTGATCCTCTTTATGCAACTTGTACAAATAAATCCCCTAGGAAAATCTCACCTGAGCCAGTTCAGTGTGAATATTGGCAGTGGTATCAGTGGTAACATTTAGATACACCAAGAACATTTGTCCTCCATTGTATGACCTCTGAAAGGTAATAAATAAATGGTCAGCACGGTGGCTTAGTGGTTAGCATTCTGGCCTTTGTAGCGCTAGGACCCAGTCTTGAATCTCGGCCAGGGCACTATCTGCATGGAGTTTGCAGGTTCTCCTAGTGTTTTCCTGGGTTTCCTCCCAAAAACATGCATTTAGGTTAATTGGCTTCCCCCCAAAATTTATGTAATATGTTGGTGCTATATGAATATTGTGTAATAATAATAATTGCCACACTTACACATTAATGGTTTGCATTTTCTAAACATCCAAACATACATCTGAAGCTAGGTCTGGTTTGGTTATCGATTAGCACTTTGCAAACATACTACGTCACAGGATGCTGGTTCTTGCACAGTACAAGTACTCTAATGTGAAAGTGCTAATTGAATCAAACTAAAAGTTTTAAATGCAATAATGTATAGGGTTTTTCACAATCAGGGTTTCATGGAACCCTGAAGTTCCTCTAGAGTTTGTTACTGGTTCCCTGAGCAATGAGTAATTTGTGCCACTCAGGTCAGTTTAACTGACAACAGTCTGATCTTTTTGTCTGTATGGGTGATATTCTTCCCAATGTAAGAGGCATTCTTCCTACTGACCACCACACTAATGATCTGTGAGCTGTGGATATAATAATTATGGTAGGGGTTCTCCAAAGACTTGAAAGTTATTTCAAGGGTATCCGTAGGATATAAAAGCTAAAAATTAGTACCTAGGATTTGGGTGAAGAAGATATACTCCCCAGACACTGTGCTGTATATGACACCTTTCTATTCTGCACATTGTGCAGTACTTCACTTTTTCACTCAAGTTGAACGCAATTTTTTGTGCTCTATTCCAGTAATCATTTCAGAATTGTCATAATAACAGACCAAAGATGTTTGTACACTTATAAATTCCACCTAATTAAATGAAGTCGCATGCTTTTACTAGTATAATTTAAGCTTATTTACACATTGGGGAGATTTATTAAATTACTTTACACAGTTAACATAGCAAAATGAATTATCAATCCACAAGGTATAATACACTTAGCTTATTGAATGCAGGAGAAAGTCACTTTGCAAAGAATATAATGCACAGGTAAATGTATAAAAAAAAATATTTGTTGCACATGATTGGATGGTTGAAGTCAGCCGACCTTTCCCTCATTCACTTACTTTCACTTTAATCCAACAGCTGCTAATTCTTGCTAAACTCCCATGACACTAATACAAAAAAAAATCAAGGCAAATATTTTAAAATAGCTTCTTTGTGAAATCAGCTCACTTTTTGCATCACTTATTGTAGAAAAAAGATTTTTCAAAGATTTTTGCTGTTTGAGTCTAGGTAGCTGATGAGTTCTAGAAAACCCAGTGTACTAAAAGTAATAGTTATTTGGGATAAAGATGTGGCTTTGGTGAACTTGATAGAAGTGCCTCTTTTCAGCCTAACTATATAAGTGTGCTACCTGACTGGCCATGAATTGCTATTATAGGGACAAAAGCTGAATACTATTTAAATTTAGTGTAAGAAAGGTGGCACTTATTCAGGTCATTTTCTGAGGGAAAAATGATTGTTTTTTTTTCAATTTCTGTTTTAGACCCAGAAGCTAACAATTTCCTTCCAAACTTCATGTACTATGAATGGCAATCATTCAGATATAATACAAGGGAAAGAAAGATGCCCACTAGGCCCTTAATTTTTTCAGCAATCAGAGTACACTTGAGAATGATGGGTGCCTAGACAGCTCTCTGGTGTACATTGATTGGCTACTATACTATATATTCAAAACTAAAAAACATTTTTGGCTTTTAATTTGCTTTACAAAAAATAAACTTTGGGTTCTATTTAAAAATTGGGAAATCTGACATTCCCTCAAACAAATGGAAATCTCAAAAAGATTCCCATGAGGGAATGTCGGATTTCCTGTTTTATAAATAGAGCCCTTTGTCTCAATTATTTGTATTATCATCTACCTCGTGCAATATTTGCAATTCCAGTTGTTTCTAACTTTTGGTGCTTAAATACACTTACAAGCCCAAAGCATCCAGCTTTGTCCTCTTCTCTTACACCACTTTCCTACTACAGGTCCTGTCCCACACCAGCACTTTACATTTCCCAACTCTCATAAATACCCTTCGCACATTGTGCACATTTTGTGCCCAGGAATACAGTAGTTTACAGGTTACTATGCAAGCAGCAATCATCTCACAGTCACAAGAACTGGAATGACTTATGAGACCCAATTCACATCTCGGTCAGGACCAAACAGTGACCCAAACCCACTGATATGGGGCATCAAAAGATGGTAAGTTCACTGCTGATTTATATTTAATGATTCCAAGAGGTAAATCAAAATAAAAAGGGGGGAAATACATTTATTTGCAAAAATGCATTCCTAAAAAGGACAATTGACAAGTGGAAATTCTCTTAGAAAACTTAAGTGCAGAGAAATGTTAGGCATCTGGAAAATGTTATTCAGATGGGGACCAAGAAATACAGCCTTTGGCAGACCCATTGCCTTACTGCATTAATATGAATAAGAAGTTGCTGTAGAAACAGAGCTCTCTCTATATTTATATGTAGCTATAATCTATAAAACTAAAATGTATAAACTGCTTTTCTTGGCTCTCATAGAAGTGTAATGGTTTCCTCAAGTAGATCTTTAAATGCATTGAAGTACAGGCAATTTAAATAGTTAGTTGTTTAAAAGAAAGCAGACAAAACACAGAAAAAACAACGATAATATGGTTGAGTCTGCTTTTTCTTTTTAATGGTAGGACAGAAAAACTTGTCTTTAAAGCCATCAGACATTTTGTGTTATGGTCACAACTAGTTGTAAACCCAAGTGTATCCAACAGTTTACTATTTCAACATTCCAGATTGACTGAAATAATAAAGAGAGTATGTTTACCAGTCCTTCCATGATTCCTTCTACTGAAAACACCAGTTACTTGGCTGTCATTTAGATGCAATGGCTGCAAGATATGTTCAGTCATTTAATTAAACATAAAGTATGCAGATCAAGACTTCAGACTTTGTTTATTCCTGTTCCAGGTCTAAAAGAATTATATCTTGTATATATTGTAAAGTCTGCGCATTAGCTCAGATGGCAGCCAGCACGCTTTTCACCAAAAGGGAGTAACAAACACAAGGCTATATTGGGATAACTAAAAAACAGATTCTTTTCAGCAAAAGGGGGTATAAACAAAACAGAAAATGGCTTACTTCAGCCTGGTGGTTTAATTGTCCATAGTCCATCAGAACATCCCCACGATAAAAATATCCAATGTCCAACACAAGTCTCTCGTGAGGATCCAATCCCCAGCCTGGAGTTTCCACAGTCCATAAATCAACGAAATCAAGTCAGCATCACCAGCTTCCCATGTAACAGCAACCCGACTTGTTAGTTTGATTTCCCCCACAAACTTGTTTGCAGGCTACTTCCCCTCCCTCTTGCACACCTGAGTCCTTATGGGATTCCCACCTTCCTGCTGGGCGGGTGCAACTCCTGGTGTGTACTCGGATGGACTAAAGAGACCCACCCAATCCTTCCCCTTAAGTCTGGAGTCCGGGTCCCATGGCAAGTAGTGTAATACAGCAACATTGTTGCCTAACCGAAAAATAATCCCGGACTCCTTTCCCAACACACCAGTTTAAAGGGACCAGCGTCCATATATAGAGGAAATGTACCTTCCATCCAGGATCCAACCCTGCTATTCTGTACAACATTGTACACTGTACACTGCACACTACACTATACAACACTGACTGTCCCTCAAAGGTACAATCCAATGTCTCTAACATAGTATTTTTTAACACAGTTCAGGGCACTGATTTGTAGTGATAGAGATAGGGACAGACTGGGACAAACAGAAATGTGCATGGATGGTTGCATATATAGAAGCCTGCATATGAACATTTAGTAAAACCCTTAGTTGCGCTCCAAGGTCACAGCAGCTCTGCCCACACATACCAACAGATCACAAGTTTACAACACAGCCCTTTCCATAATAACTGTGAAATAATATTATTCCAATGCAATAATTGTCATTGATAAGGATCTTTCACGATCCTTTCCAAGGACAAATGACTGCACAATGCATGAACGAGAGCTGTACATACAGTGCCGTTCTGCTAAATGGAGAGAGGAGGGGGAAAGAGACAGAGCAGCACCCCGCTGCATTCTCCCCTTCATTTCCATTATGATCATTCGTAGTCCATCACCTGTGGATCCGTCAGGGCAGTCGTTCGGACGATGGATGACAAGCACTGTAAACACGCAAGATTCACCTCCAATATCAGCCCTGAGACGATTATCGGACAAGAACCATTGCGTGTATGTACCTAGCCTTATTCTAAATACATTTTTATTTATAACTCAGGTGCTATTGAAATGTTTCTAGATATCAATATGCAGTTTACTGATGCATTCTACCTGGAGGTACTCTCTGGATGTATACCACATTCTTCTTTGTGGAAAACTCCTTGGAGGACAAAGTTATTATTTCATGAATATTGTGCCTGATATTCAGCTTGAAAGAACTCCATTACGGAATGGCATGTATAGAAAACACCCCCATGAATTGTGGGCTACAGTCCATAATGCTTATCATAATGCACCTGTATTGTAAGCAACTTTTGTCCATTTAGCAACCCGCTCCTCAGGATTATTTTATCTTGAAAGGGAAATCACTCCGCTTGCATTTGCTAAAGTTTTCATTCATTCTGCCAGGGGCTTTTGATTGCTATAGGAGTGTATGAATGCAATCCTCACAGGGTCCCATCACACATATGCACTACAATTATCCAGCAATCTGCTTTGCCTTTTCTGTCTTTGGTTGGTGCAGATAGACTGTGGGGAACCGGGATGTCAGCTAAGGTCCTGCTCCTTGCATTTAATCACTCTTTTTAAGGTCTGTTTTTAAAAATGTATAATTTTTTGCAAAACTGGAGTATATTTAATGAAGGTCTCCTCGACATACCTGGATTCTGTGCACATTAGCAAATAAACCATTCTTTGTGTTGACTACACAACCTGCTGTTTTACTCTTTTCACAGAATGAAACATAATGTTTAACCTTTTGATAGTAGTGTTGTTTTTCATCTGTCAGTTGCACTGCAGAAAAAATGTCAAGGCTAGCAGGTAGGATTATAGCAGTAATTTGCCATTAAGTTTTTTTGTTAAACCTCATCTTTGGGCAGATATTTTACTCTTTATTTTTTCTTTTAGACTTGGTGAAGAGAGATGTACCTACTTTTATCTACCATTCAGGTCCCTCTTTGGCAACATGTTGGGAAATACCCCAGTCTTTTCCTGATAGTCCCCTGCCACTGATATCACCACTGAAACCCCTTTCCTGAATCCAGAGAGCACCTCGGCATTGGGACAGCCAGCACGAAGTGCCCACATCAGCAGGCAGTGACAATAGGAGATGGACCCTACCTGCTCTAAACAGAAAAAGAGGTAAAATATGGGACTGAATGCAGCTTTAGGCATATAAAAAGGACATCCACATGCCTTTTTTTGCAATGCCAGCAATCAGTTAGACAATTATTGAAGCATGATATATTGTGATTGTGTTTTTGTCAACATGTACATGATGGTGGAGATAAAATGCAACTTACTGTAAAATATAATAAAATGTTCTAACGTTACTGATCATCACAAAATAAGAAATAGGCTTGAAGTGATTTCTTCCCCTTACTGGATTCCCTCAAGAGTTGCATGCAGAAGACAAACTGTTTAATGACTTAGACGATGAAGGTCAGTGTGGTGCAGGAGACTTGTGTGTGATTGATGAGAGTGCCAGAAACATTCTCACATAGTTTTATTGAACACAACAGCAACTGTAAAACACTGGATTAGGCTGACATTTGATTTGGTTCTCCTTTTCAAAAAAAAAAAAGGAGTTTTAATCTGACCTCCACCTGGAAGTATGATACTTGTCACTATAGATAGACTACTAGAATGACCCAGTACACTCCCTGGAAGGCAGTAAACATATAGATTTAGATACTATACCATGATCTGTGATACCCTGGCTGGATTAGGCAATAGGCATGGACAATTTAGGGTTATTATTGCTTAATGGACAATGCAGGGCAGTTGTTGGCAAACCACTACAATCAGCAGGGACAATGCTAGGTATGATAGAAAACTGCAAGGACATGACTAAGTATTATTATGGATTACAAATAGACAACATGTGGAATGAGAGAGGTTTACATGCAAACCACAAGTCTCTTTTTTCTTCACCAAGAAATTGTTACTTTGTCATTTAGGGCAAAGTGGCAGGTTCTCTTGGAGAGCCCTCAGTAAATAAATTATAGTTCAAACACAAAGAAAAAGCTTACTCCAATACTTGGGTGGGGTTGGAGTAATGTTGCTTGAATTTTTCTCAGTTCACGGAAAACTTGCCCAAATTGACCCCAATGTATGGGTGATTTTGTAGCCAAATTTGAATTGCACTAAAGTCAACGAGTCTAAAAATCAGCTCAGTCTTCTCCAGAGCTTCTAGTTATGAGAATGTTATACACACTCAAGAAGATACACACTCAAACACACATATATATATATATATATATATATATATATATATATATATATTAGAAATGTATAATATATAAAATAATATACATATATCTGTCCTTTGACCAGGAAGAGAAGGCACAAAGGAGAAATTTGGTCACATAATTAACACATGACAAAAAGACGGATGGAAAATGTGTCTGGTGTTTTGAAAAGTCAGTGACAAAATCCTAATTGACAAAAAAACTGGTAATGGCATGTTGAAGATAACAACGTTTGGAAATCAGTGAGAGGAAAGGCATTTCAGACAAATATAAATGTTACATCTTTTCAAAATATTTTCACAGTAAATTTTACTTTGACCGCATAACTATAGGGCAGAGAATTGCAAAAACGTCATTTTGATTATCGATGCTTGCAAAAAAAATTTTAACAAAACCTTTCCAAAATGAATATAAAACCTAAAACAAATGTATTGTCTATTACCACATGTAAAAGTGCACAGCAGTGTGAAAACGGAGCACCGTGTAAGCATCCCTGCAGTGTCGAGTGTTCCCTAGCAGCGTGTGTCTAAAAAAGTGTTGTGAATATTAAAGATCACTACACACAGGTGCTCGGAGAATTATTTACATTGTTATGTGCAAAAATGAACATGGGGATTGCAGCATTGATTAAGGACTGGGAGATTAGTGAAGCTAGGCTTACAAAGACACTGGGTGGATCCCCGGGTACACATTATCTTAAAGAGTACCTGTCATGGTTGGGTTTTTTTGAGGAATTAGAACATTTAGCCATATTTTAATATGTTTTGTTGACATGTTTTAAAGAATTTGGAAGAAGAAGAATTTAAAATAGGTTTTTAAAGGTTGACATAGTTCATTTGTAGAGCATTGGGATTGTATATCCTATGTTACACATAAGCGGGGCTTTTGATAAATTGGTAAACTGACCTTTTTGCTGTTTTAAAAATCATTTATCCGTGTTTAGGTAAAACTCCTTTACTGCATTATAACTTTAGAAACTGTTGTTTCTTTTCTTTTATTTTATGTAACAGTTCTCCTTTTACTGAGTAAACAATTATTTTATGTGTAATTATGTTAATAAGTATACAGCCAGGCATTATCATAATGACCATGTGCCATAGGAAATGTTATTTGTCATCCAAGACAACAGTTTGCAATGTTGGCATTGTCATTAATGTCACCCATACTGTAAAGGACCGCTGCCAAGAAATGTGGAAAATGGCATTTATCAAACTCATTTACAATACTGAATCTCGCTATGCAGTTACTGAACATTCGGCAGACGACTTGAGCTCCAATAATGTTTCTATGATGGCTTGCGGTGTGAACAGGAAGGAAGATTAGGCAGAAAACAATAGATAGAATTCAGCATAAAATTTTTCTAATCCAATTTTCCTGTGTTTGCTGATCATTGAGTGACCCCATTCCTGTTCCAGAAACTCTGTTGTTTCTATTTATTTGAAAATAACAGCTCATTACTCACTGGTTGACAAATGCAAAAAAAAAATAGTTGGTTCAGGATATTGAAAAATGCAGCTGGAGATATATTTATGCACAGTTTCAATTCTGTATTCAAGTATTTGACACATTTTCTCAGTTTTCAGTGAAATATGTGATTTACACGACAAGAGCTTATCTGCAACCTGAATTAATAATTATAATATGTAACTGTTATTTCCAATCCTTTATTAGGAAGGCAATACAAAGAAAAGTGTAATGTGCAAGGATAATGCTACAGAGTTTACTGTTGAAAACTTTGTAAAACTGTATAACATGAACGAATGGCAGTTATGTTGTTTATAAATGCCAATAATACCTTTTCAATGAAAATTCTGTAACATTCTCCCCTTCCTTCTAGGATGCAGTGCTCAGGCCTTAATGCCTTAATTCCTTAATTAAGGAAACTCTGGATAGGTTTTGCCCTTTAATTTGTAAACTGAAGTCCTGAAGCACTACATTGTATGGTGTGTGTGCCATGTAGTGTAGAGCTTGGCTCTGTCTGCTCCAGTGGTGCACACAGAGCCAGCCACTGGAAACAATGGAACTCCTGTACACACAGAAATTACATCATCAATAACCACCCTAAGGTTGATTAGGATGGCTGTTTTCACAGATATCCGCAGTAGAACGAACAACAAAGGTGGTCCTAGACCTGTCATTGCTGCAGAGTGGCTGCACACAGGTGACTTTGTCCCATAATAGGTGAGTATGCTGTGCACACTTGCTGATTACTGCAGAAGTTCACCACCCACCAATGAGTTTAGTTCCACTTGAAGCCATATACTTATTTTGTACCTTCCATAAAAAAATATCCACACTATCAAATGCTTTTGTAGCATCCTAAGTATCACCCTGGTGGAATTATGCAGTAACAGAGCCTGTTTAGGAATATCCACTGTGAATTATATAGTCCATTGAAGCACAATTGTTCGAGAAGAGAATAAGTTAAATTCCCCAAAAGGGGGAGGACCATGAACCTCTCCATAAAAAGCCTATTACCCAAATTATTGTAGCAAATTGTGTAGGGGGATGGCCTTTTAGTCTCTAGTTACTAACAAATTGAGCAGTTTTCATATGTTGATATTGTGGAAAATTGAGAAAGGACAGCTTGGATGTGTGGTCATATACATAGGTAAAGCCTGATAACATTTAAACAGAACAAAGTTAAAAAAAAGTAGAACAGAGTCAGACAGTAACACACAATGTAAAACCAGTGTGGGGGGCTGGTATCAGTTTTAAATACACTTTAGAGCAGAACTCCAGTTAAAACTGTAAAACAATAATAGTCTATTGAATCAAATAAAAACACATGATTTGCTGCACTTTTAACATTCTTTCTCAGGTCTGTTATTAAAAACACCACCCCCTTCCCATGCAGTTCTTTTTCTTCACTAGATGACTTCGGTTCTTGGGAACGGAGTTCTCAGTTCAATCTTCAGGGACGAGCATAATTTACAAACTACATGGGTAAATGCTACATCCGCCACGTACAAAACAACACCGAGTTTATTTGAAGTTGACGTCCTACTTCATTATGGGATACTGAACAAAATATCAGAGCCTTGCGTTAGGTCCATAGATAAATACTTCGTCCCCTCTGTGCCTATACCCTAAACTATTTAACTACAAAAATTGTTCACGTAGATTAATCTTTTTTTTAATTCTACGCTTTCCGTATTGATGTCATTGTCATGGACTAGCGTTGCCGTAGCGTAAGTGAAACTAGTAGCACTCACAGTGCTCGTATAGCATTTGGGTCTATCGTTCTAAACATTTTCATTAGATTTTGTATAGACATTGCTAATCCAATTAAGTAATACGATATTACTATATCTTATTGTTTAATGGCTCTAGGTGTTAAGGCAGACGGCCCTGGGATGGTACGTGAAACACCTCAAAAACCACACAGGCAAATGCCTGTACAAAAAGGATCTAAACTTCGCCAATTCATTTTAATAATAAAAGGGCGTTGGGGAGGTTTGTGGCAAAAAAACGCATTGATTCTGCTGTCAAAAATCACCAGTCTGGGCTCAGCCTAAGAGGTCAAACGCACAACTGTAATAAAGTTCGATCACATTTTGCAGAAATAGCTGATACGAAAGTAGTACCTCCTCCGTAATTCCAGAATACTGATTAGAGTGTGTCATTTAAAAGCTACTGTACATCTCACATACTTCCAAACAGATAAAGCGGTGAAGCAACATTTATTATATTGTTAGAAAATCACCTACAGATGCTTCTATAGTATTTGCAGGAATCATGACACTGGCTACCTAGCAACCATGTCTACTGTACCAGACAGTTTTATTAAAAAGATTTGTTATTGTGGAGGCAACAGAGCCTTCCTGCAGATAAGGGATATATAAATGTTATTAGTCATGAGGATAAAACTGCATGGTTTTCATTTTTCAAAAGCAAAAACTAGAGCATATAAAAAATATCAATTTTCTAGGAGTCCTTGTAAACATCAATTGCCAGTGATTTGGTTCACGGTAACAGCTTACATAATATTTCTGGCAAGGAATGTGCCAATTAACTGGAGATATGGGATACAAAAAAAAAAAACACTGATACTGTGTACAAGAAACTTTAATTGTTTGCCTAAACACTTTCATTGCTCTGCATGGGTATTTTTCCCTAAATCTCTTGACAATAAATCATAAACATTTTAATTTGCATAAATACAAAGCTACGAAGAAAAGATTAGTTTAGAAGACCCTGAAAATGCGTAGAAAAAAATAGATGTCAAAACTTGATGGACCACTGATTTATGTTTAGAGGATGTTCCCTAAAGTATGTGCATGGAAAGCAGGAAGTCAGATAAACCTTTGGTTACTTTTACACACTGAAATTAAACTTCAGGACATTGCTGAAATTGCTCATCAATAAACTCGACCACATACATGGCAGTGCTGGCTAAAAAGGAACCAGCTCCTGCACATGTGGTGACAGTACCGCTCACATTATCTCCTATTCATTCACTATGGGACCAAGTTCCCCAAGCAGCAACATTTCCTGCCATATGGAAGTGGTAAACGCACAGCAACCTCACTGCCAGTATGAATTTGCCCTTAAATACTGTCCCCCAGAGATTTGGTTATTATGTATGCAAAACACACACATTAAAAATAAATTCCCAAAGCAAACTCTGTATGATATATGCATTTGTACCAATAGTGAGACCCCAGTCCGGTCTATTTTTTTTAAACAACAAAAACAAATTTGGGTTACATATTGTAAGGAACTTACCCGTCCTGCGAGCCCGCGGTGTCCCTGGGGCTGCCAGCCACAGAGGGAGACGCCGCTGTAGCAGGCAGCATGGTCGAGGCTGCTGCTCTGCTCGCAGCTTGTCTCTCTCTGCAGGCGGAAGGATCCGTCCTGGCCAATCTACTGTTTAGCCAGGGGGGATCCCTTGCATCCCTTTGGATGTGGTTACTGCATATCCTGCTCTCAGCACTCCTTTGCATGTGCAAAGTAGTGCACGTCCTAGGGGTGCTGTGGGAAGAGGTGCGCGTGCTACAATGCGTCCCTCTTGTACCCCCCCGAGGGCGTCGCACTCGGCTGCCTCGCCCCGGGGCGGGACATAGTAAGTTTGAATTGGCCGCAGGGGATTCAGTGAGTCTCCTATCAGAGGGCGCCAGGTGGCGCAAGGTCATTGGTCACTCTGGCCATTTAAGGAGAGCCTGTACTGTACACCATTGCCCGCTATAAGCCTCTGTGAACACAGTGTGCTTGGGTGCGTCCTTGTGTTGGTTAAGTTTACCTGCTTTTGTCATCTCCATAGTGACCTGGTCTGAAGTTGACTCTGCTTGAACTCTGCCTGCCCTGACCTCGGATTGTTACTCACCATTCTGCCTGCTGCCAGCCCTGACCTAGGATTGTTCTTGACCTGTCTTTGCCTTACCCTCTTGTACTTTGCTTGTTTGGACTTAACCCTTGCTGTGCTTTATGACATTGAATAAAGCCTGATTGAAGCATATCTGGAGTTGGTTGTGGTTTGTGTGCCCAGGCGCATTACACATATACACTTTAAAATTTAAAAATTCAGAACTTTTTCTGCCTTTTATGTATGCAACACTTTTTGAAATTTGACATCATACATTTGTCTGGAGCCAATGACCTAAGCAGAAAGTTGGCAAAGAAGAAAAGTTATCTGTTCAGTGTTCTGTTGGCTTGGTTGCAAGGAATCTTTTTTTACCACTTTAGTTTACTTGTTGATGACTTGTTTTACAGTTGTGTTAGGCTGATAAGGTTGTGGTATACCTCTAAGGGGACTGCTGCAAACAATCAGAATTGGTGTTCAGATTTACTACAAAATAAATTGGTAACCCCTTCTGTGTTTCTAGTGAATCAGCCCCCATCTCCATACAATGTGGGGAAATTCTATTTTTTCCTTTTAATCACAACCACAGTTTGAAAAAAAAAAAAAACATTACCATTAAAAATACATACTGTCATTGCTTAGTAGCTAATAGCCAGTGGCCAATAGCTCATCATGAAGTGCCTATTTAAATCCCTGCCACTATAACTGAAAATTGCCTTTACACTCATTACTCCCTCTAAGTGTGCTGCTTCATGTTCTAGGGCCAATGCAAACTTTGGCATCACAGTGATTCTGTAGCATGTTTAAATTAGAGTTTAAGCTCATGACTATTAGTAATTGTAAACGTAATAAGGAAGGGCAATGTAGAATCTTAGAACTTATGTCCACTGCAACTTACCTGATTCCTTTTTTTATTAGGAGGAAGAATAAACTGTTTAACCACCTTTTCAAAATGCATAACAGGAAAAGAGTCAAGTAAAGTCAAGAAAAGAGTCAACTAAAGCAAAAGAATATTTATATATTCACTACAATATTGTTAGTGGTTTAGCAACCCATCAGACCAGAAAAGGTCACAGTCACAAGGAAAGATTAGCAACTATGTACAGAATTTATAAAATGAATACACAAGTCTAATCACAGCTCATATTATAGAATAAGCAGTTCCAACATAAAGGTAATGTCCTGATCTAATACAGACAGACATATTTTACGACTAGGTTTCACAAGAAGCTACGTAAAGCCACTGACAAGCAACATAACCGTTCTGTGTATGCACTACATAACTACTCTGACGTGTTTTATAAGAAAACTTACAGATGTTAGTTTATGTTACTGGATGTATTCCAAAAATACACATACTTGTTCAAAGGTTATGGAATATACAAGTCACAAATAATTGTCTGACACGTAAAAGAAACAAAATAATGCATAAAGGCCTTTAACAGTAAACATCCATATTTTTACATTTAAATATAACAATAGGAATATAACAATATAATGTATAGAAACTAAAGTTTAGAAACAATGCAAATCAGCTGGAACTTTGTTTATAGAAATTTTGTTTATAGATATTTGAATACCAGAATAAATAAAAAAAAATCATCTGGTCCTTAGCAGGTCTTAAAGTAGGTAAATACAGCCTTAGATAAATAAGAAACATGACTTTTCAGTGTATGTGTTGTATTTATTTAACAGAAAACTAAGTCAAAATGCAGAAGCAGAAAAATAATTACACTGTTACCACTTCCATATGAATGAGGGTAAGTAGCTGCCAGGTGCTGCTATACAAATGAACATGATTAACTCATCATCAGCAAGTATGATTATCTCTATAAAAGCAAACGTTTTTGCAATTTGCTGGTCTGTAGCTCTCAGGTGTCTGTTTACACAAGGCCAAAGGGAGAAGCCATCAGCAATGATCTTAGAGAAGCAAATCTTGCTGTCCATCACTGGGAGAAGAGTTATAAGAGTTAAAATGCCATTTCAAAACAATTCCAGCATTCTACCATGATAATTATTATTCACAAGTTAAAAACATTTAAGACATTACTAGTCTTCTCGGGATAGGACGCCCCAGCAATTTCATCCCAAGGTCAAACCATGCGATGTTGAGAGAAATTTCAATACACCCAAAAGCTACATCCCAGATTCTACAGGCCCCAGTAAAAATGTTCTTTGTTAAGATAGTAAAACTAGAAGAAAACTGAAAAAGTATGACTTGTTTGGAAGGCTTGCCATGAGAAAGCTTCTTCCTTCTATAGACATTTAGGCACAACTTAGGTTTTCAAAGTTGCATCTAACTGAACAAACCACAGGTCTTCTAGAACAATGTATTTTGGACAGACAAGACCAAAGTGGAGATGCTTGCACAGTGACACTGTTGGCAAAAAACAAACACAACATATCAGCACAAACACCTCATACCAACTTTCAAACAAATCCTCAGTAGAATGACAAAAAAAGAAAATAATCAAGGTGTTTAAATTGCCCTGTAAAATTCAGACCTTAAGACTGGAGAAGATAAACTGCCATCAGCGAAGCTGAACGATCCAGCAAACCTGAAATGGATTTCTTAAAAGTAATTTTCTATTTGTTAAAATATTTTCAATCCTGGACCAGATATATTTAAGGTTTGCTGGATCACCCAGCTTCATTGATGAAAGTTTCTCCTGCCTTGGAGAACTTTAATAAATCGGGCCCTATATCTTGCACTCACTTTGATAGTAATGCAGACTACAACAACATTTAGAAAATAAGTTATTATACTCACAATATAAAAGGATTAAATGCATTTTTTAATCATCCTCAACAATCCTCAATTGGGGTTATGACTTAGAGTGGAACTGTAGTTCCTCACTTAAAAATTAAAAACATTTTTTATGGAAAGTGATATCCCTTCTGCAATAAAACATACTTACCTGCCTGTTTGTAATCTTCATTTTGAAATACACTTAGCTGTGCACCTGATCTTCTCCAACAGCTGATTGGGTGAACATTGCAGCATCCACACAAGAGCAAGGGCAGGTGAGTGCAAATAGAATATTACGATCAGGCAGGTATGGCTATTGTATTACAAATTGGACATTACCTGTACCTCATGCAATAAAGGTCCTGCTTGGTCTTTATTTGGAAGGTTTATTTTCTCTTTAATGTCTTCTCCTTTAGCAGAGTTTCGCAGTTTAATTGAGTTTTCATGTAAAGCATGTGAAAAATGAGGTCTGGCATAGCTGACATGGTGAAAATGCTTGATGGCTGCCTGCTTAGCTTGACCAATGCTTTTAATACTTTTCCAATAATTTACAGAGGACAATTAAGCAGATCAGGTAGCTATTAGATTTTGTCTGAGCTACTAAAAGAGTTGTGAATCTTCATTCAATATACTGTGTGATCATTATTTCAGTAAACTACTAATGTGAAATCAAATTTCTGTTTACTAATTTAATCTTTGCATCAATGGATAATAGAAGTAAACATTCACCCGATTTGTGGTGTGACGATTTTCCATTAGTAATTTATTCCGTCTGCATGTTTGCATGATGAAGTGCATCAAAGAATGAATGCCATGCAGTGTGCATATCAGTCAGGTAACTGGCATTTTCAGGAGAAGAGGTCAGCCTGTTTATGTCATGACATATATCCTTTTATCAAATCAACACATGGAATGTGTATTTATTTAGATAAAGACCAGATTCAGTGTTTCTCCTGTTGCTTAAATATATAGGGCCAGACCATGTGATGATTACTCAACTTCAATGCATGAATGGGCAGATGGTGATTTTGCATTGTTGGCAGTATATTATAAGTTAATTAGCCTGTGAATGTTAGCTATTGAGGTTCTATTCATAGCAAGGCCAATGTTATCATCATTAATTAGAGATCCAATTACCCTTTTTATTCTGCTTTATTACCATATTACTGAGAGTCCATACAATGATCCTCTAGCAAGTGAATAGAGAACACTTACAAGAAATGAAAAAGTGTCAGTTATATTTATTATTTCCATAAAATGAGGGAGCAAAGCCTTTTCTAGGTCAGGTAATAGGTTAAACCAGACATGATCAAAATGATATATATATGATATAATCAGTAGAATATTTATGGAGCATATATATATATATATATATATTGAAACAGCTAATAAAAATATTGTAAATATTTGTATAATTTTGGGTGCCCAAACACAGACCAGACTCGTCAATAGGAAAGAAGGTGGTAAACTACTTACCAATCATGACCGTTAAGTCATTTTTATCTGGACCTAATGACATTTGGCATTTTGATGCTTCTAATATAGACCCTATGAGCCCTAAAACTATTATTTGTATTTATAACAGTTAATGTACAGCACTGCATTATATGTTGACTATAAATACTGTTTATTAATAATAATGATAGAAAAACTTACTTAAAGATTTTATACCATGTTGTACACTAAAAATAGGTTGCAAATGACAAACCTGCATAATAGACAAATGCATGTCACAAGAGGAGGAGAGGATCTTGCCTAAAAGAGCTTACAATCTAAAAGGTGGGGTAATAGTAAACAATACAGGGGGGATTTAAGGTATAAAAATTATTGGAAATAATTTACGCCGCCAAAGTAAACAATTACAGTATATAGAGTAAAATCTTCTTTACGTGAAAACAGAGGAAGGCATCTGAAGCCTGGACATTAACCACCTGGGCGTTACACTGATGTCTAGATTTCTGTTCCAAAAGCGGTACACTGTTTTTCATGAAATTTTTTTTTTTAAATTGTAGACCTGTAA